>NC_056725.1:713272130-713407130 GCF_019279795.1 Protopterus annectens | reverse complement strand
AAAATGCGGCTATGATGCACTGGAGGCTTCCTTTAGATCAGCCATGACTGGCACAGTCATCAGAAGGCATGCATGGTTAAAAGAACAGGCCTTACCAGACCATGTCAAATCAAAACTATTAGATGCTCCTATGGATAAGATCAATTTGTTTGGCTCTCCTGCACAACAAGTGCTGAAGAAGATGGAAGAGAAGGCAAAATCTGTCCAAACAGTGAAAGATTTCTTACAGGTCCAACCTCCGAGGTTTAGCAGGAATTGGCCCTCCAAGAATTGGTCCTTTCCAGACTCCTCCAGAACTCAGAGAGGCAGGAATAGGCGTTCAAGAGGCAGAAGCCAATCCAGGGGTGCCTACAGAGGACGCCAGTGGCAGGGCAACAACCAGCGAGGCACAGCCACAGACACAGCTACTACCACAACTACAGGTCAATCACAGTGACTTGGCTCTGGCACCGCCTACCAGGGAACAACTACAAGCACCCTTAGGCGGGAAGCTAGCCTTATTTACAACAAACTGGCATTACATCACAAGAGACAAGTGGATTTTACAGACAATAGACCAAGGTTACAGGTTTCACTTCCATACTCTACCAGGGAAGAGAGGAATGCCAAACCTACCTCCAAATCAAAAGACAGAAGCTCTAAAGCAAATATCCAATTATTAAGGATGAGAGCTGTAGAAAAGGTACCATCTATGGAGCAAGGGAAGGGATTTTACTCCAGACTCTTCCTGGTACCAAGAAAAGAGAGCAAATGGAGACCTATTCTCGACTTGTCCGCTTTAAACACATTCCTCATTGTTCCAAAATTCAAAATGCTGACCCTACAGCAGCTTCTTCCCATGCTGGGCAAGGAGTCTTGGCTGGTGACTCTAGATCTCAATGAGGCATACCTGCACGTCCCCATACGACCAAACTGCAGAAGATACCTCAGATTTCTTGCAGGATCAGAGCATTATCAATTCTCAGCATTGCCCTTTGGCTTATCTACTGCGCCCAGAGTGTTCACGAAATGCCTGGCATCAGTAATTGCTCATTGCAGGCTTCAGGGAATCCAAATCTACCCCTACCTGGACGACTGCCTGATACAAGCGGACAACAAAAACAAGCTAGCAGAAGATTTACAAAGGGTCATTTACCTGCTACAAGCCCTGGGATACACAGTCAATATAAAAAAGTCAAGACTGATACCATCCCAGAGAATAACCTTTTTGGGTGCAGAGTTGGACACATCAAAGCAAATGGC
The DNA here is from genome assembly GCF_019279795.1 of Protopterus annectens. NCBI lineage: Eukaryota > Metazoa > Chordata > Ceratodontiformes > Protopteridae > Protopterus > Protopterus annectens. The sequence continues at coordinate 713,405,888 of NC_056725.1, read as the reverse complement.
ATTCCTAACAGTAGAAAAACAGGAGCAGCTACCTCTCTACTTCTTGGCTTTAACAAGCAGAACCATCTGACAGCAAGAAAAGTACTGCAAGCCTTGGGCTTCATGGCATCCTGCATAATATTGGTTCCTCATGCCAGACTGCATATGAGAAAACTACAGTGGTACCTAAGGAATTTATGGTCTCAACACAAGCACAGCTTAGAAACCCAGATTCCCATTATTCCATGCCTGAAGCAAGAATTCCTATGGTGGGCTCAGGCTTGTCAATCAAACACAGGATTGCCCTTCCACAGTACTCAACCAAGCCAAACCATCACGACAGACGCCTCAGACCTCGGTTGGGGGGGCACACATGCTGGACAAGTGCATACAAGGCTTATGGTCTCAAGACCAGCTGCACCTACACATAAATCTAAAGGAAATGCTGGCAGTAAAACTGGCAATTCAGGCATTCAGACCATTCCTTCAACAAGGTCTATTGATGATAAGGACAGACAACACCACAGTTATGTGGTACATCAACAAACAAGGAGGCACACATTCAGATCCTCTTTGCCGGATGGCACTGGATCTCTGGAATGTGGCCCTGAGCTACAACATTCAGTTAAAAGCAATCTTTGTACCAGGAAAAGAAAACATTCTAGCAGACATATTAAGCAGGACTACCACGGATGCCCACGAATGGATGCTGCATCCGGACATCTTCAAAACCATTACAAGAAAATGGGGGCTCCCAGAAATAGACTTATTTGCATCCCCACGCAATCACCAACTAAAGAAATTCTGCACAAGGACGTACCACCCACTTGCTTGGAAGGTGGACTCCCTATCCTTCAGTTGGAAAAACCTGACAGCATATGCATTCCCACCACTTCCTTTGATGCACAAGGTGCTATTGAAGATCAAAGAGGACCGTCCAAGGATCATCCTGATAGCTCCAGACTGGCCAAGGCAAAATTGGTACCCATTACTGAGGAGCATGTCTCGGGAACAAATATGGCCACTACCCCTGGTTCCCTTGCTGTTAACACAGAACAACTACAACAATCTGCATCCAAACCTGAAAACTCTGCAGCTGACTGCCTGGAACATTGCATAAGACCAATTAACCCAAATTTATCCCAAAGGGTTAAAGACATTATCCTTGAGGCTCGCAGACCCTCGACAAGAAAAAATTATTCAGCAAAATGGAAAAGATGTCTCATTTGGAGTACTGCAAAAGGAGAAGATGTGTCACTGGTAAACATAGCCAACATTCTGGAATACTTGGCAGAGCTCTTCCACACAGGCCTGTCCTATTCCTCCATCAAGATTCATGCATCAGCTATTTCAGCAGAATACGACTTGGATCCTCCTGTCTTCTCACATCCTCTGCTCAGACAGTTTCTGAGAGGAATTAAAAATGTAAAGCCTCCTAGGAAGCCACCATTACCAGCATGGGACTTGAACTTTGTGCTAGAAAAATTGACACTTCCTCCTTTCGAACCAGCAGCAACAGCAGAATTGCAATACTTATCATGGAAGACTGCTTTCCTGCTGGCAATCACTTCAGCAAGAAGGGTATCTGAACTTCAGGCATTAATGGCAATACAACCCTTCCTGATCTTCCATCAAGATAGAGTGTCCATGAGAACAAATCCTTCCTTTATGCCTAAGGTGGTCTCCAGAGTTTCCTTAAATCAGGCTATCCACCTACCTACATTCTTCCCCAACCCACAGAACAGGGGAGAAAGACTGCTGCATACCTTGGATGTACATAGACAATTACGCTACTACCTGGACAGGACCAAGGGCAATAGAAAAACTGACCAGCTACTGGTAGCATATGCAACAGGAAGGGAAGGAAAAGCAATTTCAAAACAGACAATCTCCAAGTGGATAGGAAATTGCATTAGATTTTGTTACTCCTACCATGGAAAGAAAACTCCAGAGAACATCAGGCCTCACTCTACAAGGGCAACAGCCACTACCACAGCCTTCTTACGAGGAGTGGCTACCAAGGACATTTTAGAAGCTGCTACTTGGAGCTCCGTGCATACATTTGCCAAGCATTATAATTTACCTTTATACTCTAGATCCTGAGCAGGTTTTGCCACTGCTGTTTTGCAAGGGATCCTAACTACACCATAACTTTATTTTTCCACCTCCCCCAGTTTGGCTATGGTATTCTACCCATTTGTAAGGACTGCAGATGCATCCTTGAAGGACATAGTACAGTTTTGTACCTACCATAAATGTAGATGTCCGATAGGAATGCATCTGCAGTCAGGATTACCCACCCGCCTTCCCCTCTGTGGTGCTCCTAGGGTATTTGCCCATCTTATAGCTAGCTGGGGGAATCTATTATGGTGTATTTGTTTGTATATATGTACATACATGCTTATTTTTTGTGTTTGCTCTCTACTATTTGGAATCATTGGCATTTATCCAAATTTAGCCTTCCAAGAGGGCACCTGGCATCTGGGGCAAGAAACACTGAGGAAAATGGCGTCGGCTGATGCCTTTATACCTGAAGAACTGCAGCTATGATGTCGGGTGAAGTGCGACACCAGCCGAGGCCAGACCCAGACTTTGGAATCCGGCCGACCGAAGGGCTGCCTGACGACAGGACAACCCATTTGTAAGGACTGCAGATGCATTCCTGTCGGACATCTACATTTATGGTAGGTACAAAACTGTACTTTTAATGAAATGCAGCAAGAGGGATATGTGCATGGAAATCAGAAAGTTGTAGTTTGCAAATAAAGGCTACAGGATCTGCTTTGTTTTCCCTGTTTGCTTTTACTAGTTAGTACCCAGCCTGCCCCATTTTGAAGTGCAACAGTGCCTTTGTGTCATGAGTGACTGAACCTTCCATGTATGCTAGTTGTAAGGTACCTCAAACTTCCAGAGTACTTAACTCATTAAAACTTACTGGCTAGCATTTTCAAAGTGTTGCACTGTTAGAATTGTGAGATGCCTGTTTTGGCTATGACTAATTTGGTTCATCTTTTCTTCTTGCAGGTTGTGGACTTACTTAACCAGGCTTCTTTGGCTGTCAGTGATGCTAAACTCACTATGCTCAAACAGGTAAGTAACAGTAGGTTCAAAATTGCTCTTGCTTTATTGACTCCATTTCAAAGCAAAAGTTTTCTGAAAGGATTATTTTGTGTGCATATGATGGCTGCTGCTTTTGATAGTGCCTTTTATCTTTAAGAATTTTACCTGCATCTTTTGATTTAATTTTGCATTTTATGTTGTCCTTTCCTTACTCTTATAGGATGCTAGCAGGACTGTCATTGCTACAGTAAGTTAGAGTGTGACATACGTATTTAGGTTTAGCTTCTAGTTTGAAGGCACAGTGATGCACTGGTTAGTCTTATGGAGCCTAGGTCTTTGGTTTGTTTCCTGACTGGCATGTCTTTTGGGCAGTCTGCATATCATCTCTCTGTGTATATAGGTTTTTACCCAGTACCCAGTTTTTTCTTCCACATGCAGGGGATATGCATTAGGTGAATTGGCGAGCCGCTAGGTTGCCTCCAAGTGTGAATTTCGTGTGTGTGTGTAGTTATGCAGTATTAGTTTTTATGTTCATTCAATACCAAAATGAGCCCCAGCTCCTTTGTAGGTCTGAACTGGATAAAGCCATATTGGAGAATAAATGCTTGACCAAAACCAGTAATTGCATTGTAGTTTCCTAGTAATTGCATGTAGTTTACATGGTTAGTCCAAGCAAACATACATGAGATTGCAAAACATTATGCTCGTAATGAAAATATACATTTTGAGAAGTATGTTTGGGTAGTAGTTGGAAAGGGCACCGTTTTGCTTAATGTGCAGTTTCAGAGCTAGATAGCTTAACTTTGTGGCCTTTGCTTTGTAATTCCTTTTGGGTTGGAACATTATTAGCACTGAATACCAATATGGATTTCCAAAGTGTTGTTGGCAGGGTGAAAAGAAAGTTTCACTTGTATGACTAAATTGGCCTATGGCAGCCAAATGCCATTCCCCTCTTCCTGTACATCTAACGCTGGGGATACCCTGTGTACCTCCTCACCATAATAGCTCTGTTTTGGAAATTGCCTTCATAGGGTGAATGATCTTCTTCAGCTGAGTTACCAAGGAGCTCACTGGTCCAGTAGAGGTGCAGATCTTTTATTGCCTTGTCTGAGTGTAAGCCTGTTGAGGATGCTCTTTGTGTTTCACTGTTGCAGTCATCACCTGTGGGGTTATCCCTGCTGTGGTAGCCCTCGGCCAGCCTGAATACCAGAGTCATTGTTTTTCTGCATCTGCTGCTGTCGCTTGCTGACTGATGTCAGGTCATCAGTGCTGTAAAGCAAGGCAGCCGATGCCATTACATCAGTCTTTCTTGCCATGGAGCCCATAGCAGAAGCAGTTTGCAAGTGTGCCAGTCGGTCGCTACCAGAGTTTGAATTACAACTGAAAACGTCTAAAGCTAAGTACCCCGTTGGGGATAATTTTTTCTTGCACTAACCAGTGTCCAAAAAAGTTAACAATTGTCTCGCCTATGGAAAGCAGATCCCACACCGAGACTTCCATTCATACTATGTCACTTGTTTAGGCCAAGACCACGATGTCTCCCATTGCCAGTTCTGTGCCTTCTTTTACACGAGAACCATTCATCTTAGAGCTCTTATTGTAGCCAGGTATTTTCATCTTCCGTCTTCGCATTCCAAAATGGCATCCGTCAGCCAACAATCCGTAGACATTCCAAAAAAACGTAAAGATAAAGATAGAGACAGACCACACAAGGCTAAATCTTCTGATGAGACTACCGCTAAGCAGGTCATAAGTTCTCTGGAATTCAGTGAAGTACCTTTGCAGCCCCTGATGCCCAATAGGATATCTTTGCCAGGCCTCTACCGAGACCCTTTCTGAGTTTGGTATGCAGCAGAAATCTTCGTATTCCGAGCCTTTTGTTCTCTCTGCCTTGGCTGGGTCTGGAGCCATGACGCAGGCACCGGCTTCCGAGGAGGCCTTTCGCACTACCAAATCTAGACAAAAAACAATGTCTTCTCATCAGACTACAGTTTCTCTCAGACTGATGGATACTCTTAGGCCTAGAAGGAAGGCCAGTCCTAGAAAATCTACCTCTAGCCACCATCTTAATCCTGCTTTACCACCCCAAGCCCAAATGCTTAAAATGGTGGAGGATCTTATCTCCCTTGTGAGGGGTAGTCAGGTCACAACTTCTAAAAGGAAAATAGACCCTTCTCCTGAAATACTGACAGAACAGGATTCTGAGGAATGTGATTATTCAGATTTTGAAGAGGAACAACAACCTCTTACTGCTTATGAGGATTCAGATGCAGAGGAATCCATTCCTTCTATCTCCCCACCAGAAGAGCTTTCCTTTGGGAAAATCTTTCACATCCTCAGGGAACATTTCCACTGGGCTTCCCAGATCTTCCCTCAGTCTAAGAAATGACTAAGTTTCTAGACCTGCCCCAGCACAGACCCTTGGCCGTCTCCACTATCTTAGAGGTGGTGCATGATGTCTTCCATGAATCCAGGTTAGTTCCTGACACCCTTCCGCCTGCTCCCATTAAACCTGACAGGTATTACAGAGTAGCGGATTCTCACAAATACTTGTACAGAAATCCTGCTACAGACCTAGAGGTCATTACATAGGGACCAAAAGGAGCTAAGGCTAGTTATGCAAAGAATCCTATTCCTTCTGACAAGGATTCCAGAGCTCTGGACATATGGGGTAAAAAAGTATACACCTCTGCAGCCTTGGCTGTCAGAACACTCAACTGTCAGTTCCACTTGTTAAAATATCAACAACACACTTTGGAACTATTGGAGCAAAATATTTAAACTTTTCCTGACTGTGCCAATTCAAAAGAGTTAGCAGATTTACTGCACTCTACTTGTCAAGTGGCCAAACACTCATTACACTGTGGATATGATGCCTTAGAAGCCTCCAGCAGGGCAGCAGTGCTAGGATCTGTCATTAGGAGACATGCATGGTTGAAGGAACAACCTCTCCCTGATCATGCCAAGTCTAAATTAATTGATGCACCCTTGGATAAGGACCACTTGTTTGGAGTAAAAGCAGAAGAGGTGCTGAAAAAGATGGAAGACAAAGCAAAATCTAGGCAAATAGTAAAAGATTTCTTTTAGGTACAACCACCTAGGTTCAGCAGGAATTTTCCCTCAAAGCACTGATCCTTTCCTGCACCTAGCAGACAGGGGCAAGGTAAGCCCCGTAGGGACAGACCACCCAGGCTCCTATCCCAGGGACAGCAGACAACCAAACAGTGGATCACCTCTGCTCCAAAGGCAGGGAGTTCTAAGCCATCCCTCTACGGCAAAAACTCTCAATGACCCCCCCCCCTCAGCCCTCTATTTCACCCACCAAAATCTAGGAGGAAGGCTCTCCTTCTGCAAAGAAAATTGGCTTTGTGTAAGGACCAGTGTGTCTTAAAGATAATTTTTCAGTGATACAAATTCTCTTACAACAAACTCCCAGTTCCAAGAGGGTACCCAGACTAACCTCCATGTCAGTGGGCAGCAGTACTGAAACAAGTACAAACTCTCAAATCCAAGGGGCAGTAGAAACTGTCCTCTCAGATCAGTCAGGCAAAGGCTTTTATTCCAGACTATTCCATGTTCCCAGAAAAGAGGGTACTTGGCACCCCATCCTGGATCTATCCAATCTGAACACCTCCCTGGTGGTCCCCAAATTCAGAATGCTAACTTTGCAGCAGCTGCTGCCTGTGCTGACAAAAAATGCCTGGTTAGTGACCCTAGATCTAAAAGATGCCTACCTCCACACCTCCATAAGGGAATCTTGCAGGAAATTCCTTTGCTTCAGAGCAGGCTCACAACACTTTCAGTTCTCTGTGCTACCCTTTGGCTTATCTACTGCTCCCAGGGTATTCACCAAATGCTTAGCCCCGGCCGTAGCCTTTTGCAGACAGAAAAATATACGGATTTACCCTTATCTGGACGACTGCCTTATAAAGGCAGAGTGCAAAGAAATGCTGATTAAGGACCTCCTCTTTGTCAAAACCCTCCTAACCTTCTTAGGGTATACCATCAACGAGAAGAAATCAAAGCAAAAACCTTCCAGGAAGGTCATTTTCTTGAGAGCACTACTGGACACAACATCCCAAATGGCCTTCCTATCCCCAGAAAAGCAGAGCTTCTTGCCTCTCTACTTTACCCAGGTGGCTTCCAGAAGTCACCTCACTGTGAGGAAGTTCCTGCAAGCCTTGGGGTACATGGCATCTTGCAGCCTTCTAATTCTTCTGATCAGGCTTCCACATGAGAAAACTTCAGTGGTATCTAAAGAAAATTTGGTGTGAGCACTCTCAATCTCGAGACCTCTCTCCCTCTGATCCCCTATATAAGGGGCGAGTTTCTCTGGTGGGCAGGGGCCTGTGCCAGGAAGAAGGGTCTTCCCTTCATCCTCCGCCCAACCGGACAGCCCATTACCGCCGATGCCTCAGACATTGCTTTGGGGCACTTACCTAGCAGGCAGGTGCACCCAAGGTCTTTGGGATGCCCAACACTTTCCCTTACACATCAACCAAAAGGGAATGATGGCAGTACAAAAGGCTCTGACATCCTTCAAACCCCATCTCAAGCCAGGGGTTGTCCTTATCAAAGTAGACAACACCACAGTAGTGTGGTACATCAACAAACGGGGGGGGGGGATCCAGTCTTACCCTCTGTGCAGGCTAGCTGTGAACTTCTGGCTGACGGCCTCTTCCATGGGATTGCACCCAATAGCCCAATACCTACCATGGATCAACAACACCCTGACAGACCACTTAAGCAGAAACTTACTGGACCCCCACGAATGGCAGTTTTACAGAAAAATAATTTTGCAAATCGCTTAGGAGTGGGGGGCTCCAGAGGTGGATCTCTTTGCTTCACACCTCAACCATCAGTTGAAAAAATCTGTACCAGAAAGTATCACCACCTAGTGTGGAAGGTGGATGCCTTGACCTTCCCCTGGAACTCCCTCTTTTTGTATGCATTCCCTCATCTGCGTCTTATTCCCAAGGTACTGATCAAGATAAGGAAGGAGAGACCAAAGGCCATCATCATTGCTCCAGATTGGCCCAGACAGCATTGGTACCCCTTACTGCGCAGCCTGACATTACAGCCTCCCAGGCAGCTTCCCCTAATCTCAGACCTCTTGACTCAGGTGGGGGGAAATGCTGCACCCAGACTTGCAGACTCTCAAACTATCAGCATGGCTAATACTCTATAAAGGCAAACCAGGGGCCCCTGTTAAGCAAACCGCTCCTAGACATTCTCACAAAGGCCAGAACGCCCAGCACCAGAAAATCTTACGCAGGAAAATGGAAAATATTCTGCTCCTGGAGCCAGCCCAGAGGGGACAATACCTCACAACCTTCCATCTCTCTTATCCTGGGCTACCTAGCGGAGTTACTCAATAGTGGCCTCTCCTTCTCTTATATTAAAATCCACTCCTCTGCCATTTCAGCTCATTTCGATACAGATGAGCCCCTGTTCTGACATCCTTTGATTAAACAATTCCTCATAGGGCCTTCTAATATCAGACATCCCAGAAGGCCACCCACGCTAGCCTCGGACCTGAATTATGTTTTGGAAAAACTAACCTCATCACCCTTCAAATCTGCTGCTTTAGCAGAACTAAGATACCTGTCTTGGAAGACTGCTTTTCTACTAGCCATCACCTCAGCCAGAAGGGTACTTCAGGCACTGATGGCCATTGAGCCCTTCATCATTTCCCATGCAGACAGGGTCTCCCTGAGGACTAACTCCTGCCTTTATGCTCAAGGTGGTATCTAATGTGACTCTCAACCAGGCCGTACATCTACCCACCTTCTTTCCTAACCCTCAAAACAAGGGGGAAAGAATTCTGCACTCACTAGACGTGCACAAGACCGCTCAGGTACTATATGGACTGTACTGAACCCTTCAGGAAAACAGACCAGCTTCTTATCAGCTTTGCCCCAGGGGCAGAGGGGAAGCCCATTTCCAAGCAAACCATTTCCAAATGGATATCGCACTGTATCCATTTCTGCTACAGATTACATGGGAAACCACCAATTCCACTAGGGCAGCCTCCACTTCCACAGTATTCCTCAGAGGAATTCCCACCAGGGACATCTTGGAAGCTGCCACCCAGACGTCTGTCCATACCTTTACCAAGCATTACCACCTATCTCTTTTTTTTTCTAAGGCTAGGGCAGGATTTGCTTCTGCAGCTCTGCAGGGCATGCTGACCTATGCCTAGCTCTCTTACTTAATCCTACCATCTCTCTCCTCCTCCTCCCGCAGGTGATGACTGCATCAGTGAAACATGAAGAACATAGTACAGTTGTGTACACTTACCATAAATGTAGATGTTCGAGTGTGTTCACTGTTGCATTCCTGGTTTCCCTACCTCCTTCCTCCCTATATCATCTTTCCTTAGGGAGACAGAAGCTTCTTAGCTTCTTACTGTGGCTTTTTGCCACCAGGACCACTTTACCATATTTCCTTGGGCTTCTGACTGGTTAGGGCAGGAAAAACTGATGCAGTGGCGTCGGCTGCCTTGCTTTATAGCACTGACGACCTGATGTCAGTCAGCAAGCGACAGCAGCCGACGCAGAAAAACATTGACTGTGGTATTAGGACAGGTGATGACTGCGACGCAGAAAAACATTGACTCTGGTATTCGGACAGGTGATGACTGCGACAGTAAATACACTCAAACATCTACAATTATGGTAAGTGCACTCAGCTGTACTTAGTTCCATTTCTAGAAATTCTGAAATAGATGTATTTGTAAATGCATCTGTGGAGTCTGACTCCTCTCCCTTGCTTTTAGGAAGCCTGACCATTTTTGCAGAGTTCAGGATTCCCATATCTAACTTAATGCTAGATCTTAATGGTCCCTGTCCATCCACTTCACTTCAGCATGCCCTTCCAACTCCTCAACAAGACCTTTTATGAACACCCCTTTGAAGAGTCCTGTCTGTTTATACTAAAGGCCACTATAATAAAAGTATTGACGAAATGCAAGCATGCTCTGGAGAAGTGTGAAGGGTATGATGCATTATGGGAGTAATCAGTCCAGTCCTCCTAAAGCCATCTCTTTGGTGGTGCACACGTTTATTTTCTCTTGGAAAATCTTGTATTTGGTGGCCATTACCTCCGCATGAGTTTCAAGCACTTGTGTGAATGAGGGGAACCTTAGAACTACTTTCCTTCATTGCAGATTTCTGTTCTGAACTGTTGCTTAGGCAGACTGTTCATCTACCAGTCTTCCATTCTTACTCTTAGAACGAGGGTAATCTTTTTGTGTTCATTTGTAGTACATTTATTGAGAAGGATCAGGGAAAGATAAATAGAGAAACAAGGAGGAAAATATGAATCCCACTCACACAATCAGATGAACATTGTCCCTGTTAAATGGTCATAAGAAGCACGGATATCATCTGGCAAGAAACAGAAAATTAAGGCAGTCTGGGATGTTATTTTTATCATTCACATCAGACAGGCAGAGCAGACATGTCTCCAAATTCCTAACAGACTGTATCATTTGAAAGCCAGTTGGAGATGCCTAGTGGGGACTGTCTGACTATTCTGTCAGAACAGCTGTGACCATAGCAGCCTTCTTCAGGGATGTATAGGCTCAGAGTATTTTTTGAGGCAGCAATGTGGTCATTAGTGTATACTTCTCCAAGGCAGTACAAGCTAGACCTTGAGTCAAACTGAATGGCAGACCGCTGTCTTGCAGGTTTGCACTATTCTCTTCTTCCCATCAGGGACAGGTGCTGCTGTAGCTCTCTTCTGAAGATTAGCAGTCGATGCTGCAGTAAAATTGCTTAAAGTGAACATAGTAGCTGTGTGAGTGTGCTTACAATAACTGTATATGTGGGTCACTGCTGCTGAATGAGTTTCTACACACCTTATATGTTCTGTATAGAAATCCTTCCACCCCCTGTCCTGAATGGGTAAAGGGTGAGAGGAGGCCTGCAGCTTAGTCCTAAATTAGGTATGCCACTGTGCTTCCAAGGTGGTTTTTATCCTGTGGGCTCCATTAATATTCTACTCACTCCATATCCCACAGAGACAGGAGTTTGGGATTAACTGCCATTTTGTCCCTAGCAGTTTCATAGAACCAGGGTAACAGCCAGTAGTTTACTGGCCAAGTGACAGGACATACTTACTGATCAGCATATTCAGATGTTCATCATGTTCCGCTGCTGCAGTCATTGCACTTGGGTTATCCTGCCGTCAGGCGGTTCCCCAGTCGGCCTGAGTTCCAAAGTCTTGGTCCGGCGTCGGTTGCTGTCGCCTCCTCCCTGACGTCAGTGGGACAGGGGTATATAAGATGCAGCCAATGCCATTTTCTTCGGTCTTTCTTGCCGTGCGGTGCCTGAAGCAAAAGCAGTTCGCAAGTGCCGGTCGGCCGTCTCCTGAGATTTTCATTCCGAATCCAGAACAGAAGTCTTCTACAAAGCTAAGTACCCGTTGAAACTTTTCTTGCCTCAGACCGATGTCAGTAAAAGTTAATAACTGTATTTCTTGTGGGAAGCAAATACCTCATAAGGATTTCCATTCCTATTGTATCCCATGCCTAGGCCCTGACCATGACGTCACTGGTTGTCGGTTTTGTGCTAGGTTTAACAAGTGCACTATTAAATGTCGGTTTGATTTTGCCCGACATTATTTTGGTAGAAAATTCAATTATATCATGCCGTCGGAACGTCCGACGACCAGAATACACAAAAAGCGCAAAGACAAGGATAGGCATCAGAGGCCCAAAACTGACGACGAAGCCTCTTCTAGGCCAGTCGCCGGTTCTCAGCGAGGTGCCTTCGCAGCCCCTGACGACCGCTTCTGTAAAACCACTAGCCGCCTCTGACTCCCACGTGGAGATGGCTGGGCCTTCGGATGCAAAAGTTCTTCAGCCTACCGAGACTAACCTTTCAGAGGGATCCGGAGTAGCTGAGCAACCCACAGCTACAGAGGGTGTCTTCAGACCTACTCAGTTAAGCATTAAACCCTCAGCTAAGTCTAAGCCTCCTTTAAAGTCAAAGAAACAAATACAGCATTCTCTAGGACAGGCCTCCATGTCTAAGAAACAAATGCTCAAAATGGCCGAAGACCTAATCACTCTGATCAGGGGGTCCCATCCCCCTCCTGATAAAAGGCCTATACAGGATGCAGACTGACTCATCCGACCAGGTGTCCATCTCTTCTGATTCATCCTCAGACCTAGGATACTCTTTAACCCCTTATGAGGATTCTGATGCTGAGGAATCTGTTCTATCAGCCTCACCACCTGAGGACTACTACTCTGGGGAAACCCTACATACCATGAGGGAGCATTTTCAATGGGAAGGCCAGGATTATTCAAAATGCAAGAAAAGGCTCAGAGACTTCCTTTTATTACCTCAACACAGACCCCTTGCTATTCCACCAGTGTTAGATATTGTGGATGATGTGTATACTGAAACCAGCTTAAATCCTGATTCCTTACCTCCAGCCCCTGTTAAACCTGACAGATACTACAGACTCCCTGACTCTCTCAAATTTCTGTATAAAAGCCCTGTAGCTGACCATGAAACTATTTCTCAGGGACCCAAAGGAGTTAAGGCCTCATCAGCCAAGAATCCAGTTCCCTCTGACAGAGATTCCAGAGCATTAGACAGATGGGGAAAGAAAGTATATATGTCTGCAACTTTAGCAATGAGAGCCTTAAATTGCCAGTTTCACATGCTAAAATATCAGCAATTTTTACTGTCTCATTTAAAACAAAAAATGCTTCCAGAATCAGATCCTCCTAATTTTAAAGAAATGCAGGATTTATTGCATGCAGCTGAACAAGTGTGAAAGCATACTTTGCAATGTGGTTTTGATTCTCTAGAGGCCTCCTACAGAGCAGCAGTTACAGGCTCTGTCATTAGAAGACATGCTTGGTTAAAAGAACATACGTTACCGGATCATGTTAAAGCAAAATTATTGGATGCACCTTTGCAGCAGGATGTGTTATTTGGAGTTAAGGCAGAAGAGGTATTAAAGAAAATGGAGGATAAGGCAAAATGTATGCAAACGGTGAAGGATTTTTTACAGGTTCAGCCTCCTAGATTTAGCAGAAACTGGCCAACTAAGAATTGGTCTTTTCCAATTGCAGCAGACCTCAAAGGGGAAGATACAGACGTCCAAGAGGTAGAGGTCAACACACAAGGTACTTACAGGCCTCGACAATGGGTTGCATCAGGCCAGAAAGAAGGGGAAGACAGGCCCCAACCATATAAGAAACAGCTCCAATGACTTCCCACTACAGCTGCCAAACAAATACATATTGGCAGCCCCCTTGGGGGGGGGGGGGAACTGGCACTCTTCTACCACAATCGGCAAATGATCACCAAAGACAAATGGGTTCTCAACATTGTATTTCAAGGTTACAGGTTCCACTTTCACTCTCTGCCAGGGTTAAAAGGAATGCCAAATCTGCCACCAAATCAATGGGCAGAGGCTCAAAAACAAATTACAGCACTCATGGATATGAGAGCTATTCAAAAGGTACCATCACAGGAGCAAGGACAAGGATTTTACTCAAGACTCTTTCTGGTACCCAAAAAGGACAAAGCCTGGAGGCCCATTCTGGATATTTCATCTCTAAACACTTACCTGGTTGTTCCGAAATTCAAAATGTTGACATTAAACGTTGACAAAGATCACTCCATGGCTCACCAAAGACACAAAAAACATTATGCTCCAAAGGGATAAAACCTGGAAAGTCTACCTCCACCACAAACAACCAGAAGCATTACTAAAATATAAACAGCTGAGAAACCTAGCCAAAAAACAAGTGATTAGAGACAAAAAGTCTTACTACATAAAACTATAGGAAAATCATGCAAAAAACCCCAAACACTTCTGGAATTCTATTAACTCCCTCCTTAGGCCAGGAACAAAACATAACACTTGTCCTGACACCAGCAAATCTGACTCAGAAATTGCCTCACTATTTAATTCCTTCTTCACCTCCTCTATTGCTGAGCTTACTAAAACCTTCACAAGTAATAACCATCCTCCCATCAATGCCCAATCCTCCCCTCCCTCCCCCCACCCTAAATTTGAACTTAAACCTATCTCCACCAAGGTAATAAAGAAACTTATTTTCAAACTAAAGCCTTGCTCAAATGCCCCCGACTGTATTCCATCCTCCTTCTTAAAAATAGCCTCAGATGCTATCGCTCTACCTATCAGCATCTTGATCAATAGATCACTGCTTGAATCATACGTACCCATACTATGGCGCTCTGCATATATTCTTCCTTTGCACAAGGGTGGCAAGAACTGTAACGTCTCCAATTTCCACCCTATAGCCATCCTCTCCCCTATCTCCAAAATTCTTGAAAAATGCATCCATCTACAGCTGTTACCATTCCTGACCAAATACCAGCTTCTCTCCCCCACCCAACACAGCTTCCGACTAGGACATAGTACTAACTCCGCCCTTCTCTCCTTCTTACATTCTGTCAACTCATCCCGTGACTCTGGTAATTTGGTTTCCTCTGTCCTACTGGACTTATCCAAAGCTTTTGATACCATCTCTCATACCCATCTTCTAAACCATCTCTGTAATCTTAACCTTTCCCAAAAAACCCTCTCATGGTTCTCTAGCTATCTTTCAAATAGGTCCCAAGCTGTGAAATGGAGCCAAGCCACCTCTACTTTCCTTCCTACTCCTACCGGAGTACCCCAAGGCTCTATACTTGGCCCTTTGCTATTCAATATATTTATCAATGACTTCCATAAAGCCATTCCTAACACCAAAATTGTACAATACGCTGACGATTCCACTTTGATTTGCAGCGCCACTAACCTAGCAGAACTCCAATCTCTGACTCAAAACTCAAAAGGCCTTCTCAACCACTGAAAACTGGATGCTCCAAAATCACCTCTCTCTTAATGACAATAAAATTAAGATCCTTCTATTCTCCCCCTCTAAATCCTTCACTCTTGATGAAAACTCTCCAAATCACCAGCCTTAACAATTCCCCTATTGAGATTATTTCATCAGCCAAACTTCTTGGTGTCACAATTGACAATCAACTAAAATTTAACTCTTATATCCAACAAAACATCAAAAAAACTCACATAAAACTGGGCCTACTTTATAGAAACAACCACTTCCTCTCTCCTTCCTCCAGACTAACTCTTGCCTCCACCTATCTCCTTCCCACTCTAATGTATGGTACTCCTCTGCTCACTAACTTATCTTCCACACTTACTTCCAAACTGGAGGTATGCTACAACAAAATCTCCAAATTTGCCACCAGTGCAAAATCCTCCTCTCACCATTGCACTTCCCTTCACACTATAAATTGGCTTGAACTCCCTAACCTACTAGACTTTCACCAATTAACCATAGTCCACAAATTATTGTTCCAACCATCTAACTGCTCTGCACTATCCAATATTTTACAACCATATCCCCCCCCCCCCCAGACCCCTTAGATCTTCTCACCAAAACCTGATCTCCATTCAAAATCCCAAACGCCCGGCTGGGCAGCTTTTATTATCCTTTACCCTAGCAAAAAAAATGGAATGCTCTACCCTCCTACCCGAGAACCTGTAACAACCTTAATAACTTCAAATCTCAACTTCATTCCTACCTCTACCTAAATTGGAAATGCAACTGTACCCTTCCACCCATTCCTCTCAAACTCTCCTCCTCTTTCTCTCCTGGCTAACCATCTTACCTTACTAACCTCACTCTCAATTGCAAATTCGTAATCTTAACTAAATGTAAAATCTAGCTATTCTGTTATTCTCTTATTTGCCTTATGAACTGAATGCAATTGTACTGAATGTTTATTTCTTTCTTGATGACAAAATTCAATATCAGTAATCTAAGCTATCTTTGTAAATTGTTTGTTAAAAACTTTGTTTTGCGGAGCTTTTCTCCCCGGGCCTCCACTGAAAATGGGCCCCACAGCCCAGTGGACCTCCCCAGTTATCAAACTGGAATAAATACATAAGTAAATAAAGCAGCTTCTTCCCATGCTGGGCAAGAAAGTTTGGCTCATGACTTTGGACCTCAAAGAGGCATACCTGCATGTCCCTATCAGACAAAACTGCAGAAGATACCTCAGATTCATAGCGGGTTCAATGCACTACCAATTCTCTGCACTGCCCTTTGGCGTATCTACTGCGCCCAGGGTCTTCACAAAGTGCCTGGCACCAGTAATTACATTTTGCAGACAGAAAGGAATTCAGATTTATCTGTACCTGGACAACTGCCTGATTCAAGCAGAGAGCAAGGACATTCTTCTAAAGCATCTGGTGTTTGTAAAAAAGTTAAGTTGCCTGGGGTACACAGTAAACAAAAAGAAATCAAAACTAGTGCCCTCACAAGAGGTTATATTCCTGGGTGCCAGCTTGAACACAACAGCCCAGATGGCTTATCTCTCGCCAGACAAACAAGGACAACTGACTCAATACTTTCAATTGATGGCAACAAAGACCCAACTCCCTGCAAGAAAAATTCTACAGGCCTTGGGTTACATGGCATCTTGCATATTACTAATTCCATATGCCAGACTGCATATGAGGAAACTACAGTGGTACCTAAAGAATGTATGGTGTCAACACTGTCAAAGTTTGGAAACAGTTATACCACTAATCCCTTGCCTTCAACAGGAGTTTCAATGGTGGGCTCAAACTTGTCACCTCAACAAGGGACAGCCTTTTACACAACCCACAGTCAGGCAAACACTGACAACAGATGCATCGGATTACACCTGGGAAGCACACATGGCAGGCAAATGTATTCAGGGCACATGGCTCGCAGAACAAAGGCTTCTTTACATCAATCAAAAAGAGATGCTAGCTGTACAAAATGCGCTTATAGCTTTCAAGGACCTGCTGCATGCAGGACAACTACTACTAAAGACAGACACCACCACAGTTATGCGGTACATAAACAAGCAAGGGGGCACTCACTCCTGCCCCCTATGCAGACAAGCTATGACCTTGTGGAACACAGCTATAAACCTTCAAGTTCATCTGCAAGCATAATTCCTGCCAGGAGACAAAAACACACTGGCAGACGACTTAAGCAGAAACATCATGGTTCCCCACGAATGGGAGTGGAATCCACAAATATTCAGAATGATAACACAGAAATGGTGGAGCCCGGACATAGATCTGTTTGCATCCCCAATAAACTGCCAGCTACAAAAATTCTGCACAAGGAGTTACCATCCACAAGCATGGAAAGTGGATGCCCTCTCATTCAGCTGGGAGAACCTACAAGTATACGCTTTCCCACCATTAACTCTCCTGCCAAAGGTACTCATAAAAGCTAGGCAGGAAGAGCCAAAGATGATCCTGATTGCACCCGATTGGCCACGCCAGCACTGGTACCCAATCTTAAGGAGCTTAGCACAAGAACCACCCTGGATTTTGCCTCAAATCCCACATCTGCTGACTCAGCACAACAAACAAATACTACACAGCCAGCTAAAGACCTTAAACCTAGCTGCATGGAAGATTCCTTAGTCAAGCAAGCAATGCCTCTCTCCAAAGCTGTTATGGATGTCATTCTGGAGGCCAGAAGGCCTTGTACCAGGAAAGCCTGTTCGGATAAATGGAAGAGATTCTGTGCCTGGAACCAAGCTTACAGCCTTGACCCTCTTGTCCCAAACATTCCTCAGATGCTACAGTACTTAACTGAGATGCTGGACAAAGGACTCTCCTTCTCATCCATCAAGATCCACGCCTCTGCCATCTCTGCTCATTACAACACGGATCCACCAATTTTCTCTAATCCTCTGTTAAAACAGTACCTCAGAGGGGCTAAAAACGTAAGACCGCCCCGTAGAGCACCTACTCCAACTTGGGACCTCAACTTTGTTTTGGAGAAACTAACTTTACCTCCTTTTGAGCCAGCCAACACAGCAGAATTAAAATACATCTCTTGGAAAACTGCTCTGCTCCTGGCAATAACATCAGCATGAAGAGTTTCAGAATTACAGGCACTAATGGCAATGGAATCTTTCCTCATTTTCCACCAGGACAGGGTGTCTTTAAGAACTAACCCTACTTTTATGCCAAAGGTGGTATCCAGTGTCGCTCTAAACCAAACTATTCACCTGCCAACTTTTTATGCTAAACCACAGAATAAAGGGGAGAGACTACTGCACTCTTTGGACATTCACAGGCAGTTACGCTTCTACTTGGACAAAACCAAAGCTTCCAGAAAATCTGAACCAATTATTGGTAACATATGCTGCAGGAGCACAGGGAAAAGCCATTTCAAAATAGACTATTTCAAAATGGATAGGACATTGTATACGTTTCTGCTACACATACCATGGAAAACCTGTTCCTAGCAGCATTAGATCTCACTCCACCAGGGCAACAGCCACTTCAACTGCCTACCTCAGGGGGAGTACCTACCAAGGATATTTTGGAAGCAGCAACTTGGAGCTCTGTACATACCTTCACGAAGCATTACCATCTGCCTCTGTACTCTAAATCCAGAGCTGGCTTCGCCACTGCAGTGCTGCAGAGCCTTATAGCCACCCCTAATGCCTTATAGAACCAGCCACCCTTCCTCAGCTGTGGGATTCTACCCAAGTGTAATGACTGCAGCAGTGTAACACGATGAACATAGTACAGTTTTGTACCTACCATAAATGTAGATGTTCGAGTGTATACACTGCTGCAGTCCAGGTTACCCTCCCTCCTTCCCCTCTTACTTGCTGGTACGTACCTATATACCCTTACTGCCTATGGGGAGTATTTGCTGGTAGCTATAAGTTGTTTTTTGCTTTTCTTATGTATGTTTTATTAGCAATTGGAATTGCCTACCTATTTGGGGGCACCTGACATCTGGGGCAAGAAAAATTGAAGAAAATGGCGTCGGCTGCATCTTATATACCCCTGTCGCACTGACATCAGGGAGGAGGCGACAGCAACTGACGCCGGACCAAGACTTTGGAACTCAGGCCGACTGGAGAACTGCCTGACGGCAGGATAACCCAAGTGTATTGACTGCAGCAGTGTACACACGCGAACATCTACATTTATGGTAGGTACAAAACTGTACTTTCTTTTCTGCCTAGATGCTTAAGACTGCTGTCCCTTTTATGGCCATGTTATCCTGCCACTCTGGCTAGGAAATGAGACCAGCACCTCCCTATGGATATCTGCATGCAGCTAATTTCTGTGGATAATAAATTATACTGCAGAGGTTGCCTTTCCTAGAATATCTTTAGTTTTGTTGAGTTCTTTGTCCCTTTACCTCATGGAGAGAGAGTTTTGAGAGAGAAATTGCATTTAACTTTACGAGGCCAATCATATCAATGGTCAAAATGTTAGCCGTAGTAAATAATTTACATGTATAACCACCTGTTAAATTTCTTGTTTAAAGCTAACATCTGAAGGGAGTTGAAACAAAAAAAATATCCTGGATTACTCTGTAGAAAGTGCCAACTTGCTGGTCAGTAGACTGGAAATGATATAGTGCTGTAACGGGGCCACTTTGTGGTGCATTTACTGTTGGCTGCTAGATGCAAATTTGGTCTCGTGCATGCACACTCAAACACACATAAGTAATGTATCCTATCTGAGTATCCAAACAAACCTTAAAAGGACATTGGACAGTACAGTGTTTTTTGCATCTCCCTCCTCTTAAGACAGAGCCCATTGTTCTCTTCAGACTGCACCAAATCCGTCTATTCATTCCCATGTGCAAAACAGCTGAGAATTCCCATTCAAGGACCAGTCATTCCTGCCATGGAATCCTTTGTAAATTCATTTACTCATTGCAGAGTTTTGTAGTAGGGTGCAGATGAGTTTGCATCTCTTGTGGAGTGGCTTGCCCTCTTCAACCAGCGGAACACCTCCTTCCCTCCCTTGTGATGGCTGTCCCAGACTTTACTGTAACTGCCCTCTGTGGGGAAGTACGTCTCCATACACTGAATTCCTCTCATCTAGCTGTGCATTTTTCACATGGCAATACTGGTTCAACAGACTTCAGCCCCTTTGGGTAATCCCACTGAGTTAAGCATGTGGCAAACCAGAGTCATCTCCCACCACCCAGAATTGACAAACTATCAGCAGCTGCTCACACCCATCCTCCTCAACCAGCTTCTGCAGACACTTGAGCTGCTATTCGGTCTCTGGTTACCTCTAACATAGTCAGGCTTATCCCTCTGTACCATAAAGCAGCCTGACTTATCTGAAGGAGCTGAGAACAGGAGCAACCACTTCACTGTTGATGCAGAGGCAGTTGTAAGAGTAGAAGATGGTTGGGATAGTCGAAGGAAGGAAAGGCTAAGTGGGCAGAAGGATGGCACTTGAGGTTTTTTGCAAACAAATGCAAACGCATGCACCTAGCCCACAGTAACCCTGTTGTGAAGTATTGGGGAGGTGGAACCAGTGGCAGCAGAGCAGTAGTAGTTACCTTTGGGGTTTTGCTTACATTTGAATTAAACCTCTAGAAACAGAGTGAATGGACACTGGCGAAGCAAACCATGCTGGTATACACTCTGTCTAAAGGATGAATTCCAGAAGCAGAGAGGTAATGCTTTCACTGTACAAGCCTAAGTCAGACCACATTTTGAGTATTTTATGCAGTTCTGGAGGCCACATAAAGGGGCAATGGGCTGCTTGAAGGAGTTGACAGTTGAGCCACTGGTGTGATCTGTGGGATGGAGGGGAAGGATATGACTGTAGACTATAGAAGCAGTAGGTCTTCTCATTATCAAAAGACAAAGGGGTCTTGATGCTGTTAAAAACATGTGAGGGGCCTTCCTGAACAGAAGTATAGGGGAGGGGCACAGCCAGCAAATTTACAAGTATTCAGAGCATTGGTTAGACATTAGACATTTAGCTGCATGTGCAGCTCTGGAGACCAAAGCTGCATAAAAAACATCACACAGGATTATATTCCAACAAAAACTTTTATGGAGCATAAAATTGTTTTGGGAGAAAAAAAAACTTTCATCAGGGAATGTTCCTTACAAGGGGGACCAGAATTGGATTTTTAACAGTGTGGATGTATCTGGAAAACCTAGAAGGGAAAATATTAAAAAAAAAACAACAACAAAAAAAGAGAGAGAACATTTCTTAAGAAATTTATGAAAATATCTGGTATAAAATATGTGAATTCAGTAGTAGGAACTCTTGAGAGATTTGCATATTATTCCCAAGGTACAATAACTGGGCTAGACTAGAACATGTGCATTTAATTGAAAGCTTCGACATGCATCCAGTAACTAAATCGGATCATGTGCCGGTAACAATTAAGTTTAATTAAACAATGAAGTAAAAATTAGTCAATGGTGCTTCCCCACCTTTCTGTTTAAAAAGAGAAGAATTTAAGGAATGTGTTGTGGAAATTATTAGAGTTTTATTTGGGAAGATAGAAATGTTTTCAGAAGTTATAGCTAGAGAATTTAATAAAACGAAAGTGGAGTTTAAAAATAGGGGAGAAATAAAAGAAAAAGGGATATAGTTATGTTCAGGAGTTATTTTGAGGAGGCTGGCAAAAGTTAAGGTATTGAAGAATAAGGGGGAATCTTGCAGAACAAGAGGAGGAGCACCTGCAGAGTGCTAAAGAGAAAATAAAGGTGTATCTGGATAGTATGTGAGTTTAGAAAGGTTGCTGTTCAGCAACTGTTTTTGACAGTAACTCGAGACCACAAAAACTTGTAGCAGAATGACTTTGGCAATAGAAAGTGTTCTGGGTTGTTGCCAGTTTAGAGACCCTATAAAAAGAAGAACCACCAGAGATCCTGTAGAGGTATTTGTAGATGTTTTGGAAATTTTATAAAAATTTATAAAACGCAGACAACTTTGGAAATAGAGAGTATAAATGGAAATATTTTAAGGAATACTTGAGTGTGCCTTCAAGGTTAGCTGTAAATGTGGCTTGACAATTAACAGTTAAGCTAGGAGGAGATAAAAACAGAGGCATATAATCAATCTTCAGGAAAGTCTGCAGGAATAGATGGTATTCTTGTTGAAGTTTGGCAACTAGGAGGGAAGAAAATGATAAAGATCTGGACGGTTTTGTTTAACAGTATTTTAAAAGGAGGAGAAAGCACCAACGTCCCGGAAGAAAGCTGTGGTGGCTATAATACCTAAAGACTGCAAAGGCCCATCAGACCCAGCTTCATATAGGCCCATTTCAGTTTTTTAAAGACTGATTGTAAAGTGTCTGTAGTAGCTGAAAGAATTGCAAAGGTGTTACAAAAATTGATCGATATGAATCATTGTGATTTTATGGAGGGGAGGCAAACATTTGACAACATTAATAGAACAGTGATCAAGAGAGAAGCAGAATGTAAGAAAATACCTCTGCTGTTGGTGGGTGGTGTTTCAAAAAAAAGCATACAACAGAGTTAGCTGTGATTTTATAAACAGGGCAATGGAAGCATTTGCATTCCCTAATAAGCATATATGAATCAGAGGCAAAAATTAGAGAGAGAGGGTCACTCTCTAATAATTTGTGTCAACAGAGGAACTGAGCGGGGGTGTCCTCTGTCCCTTTGTTATTTGTGTTGTATTTAGAGCCATTGGCAAAGAAAATAAGGGACTCAGAAATTCAAATATATAATTGGTAAGGTAATCAATAAAAGTTGGCTTTATTTGCAATCTGAATTATTTTGTACCTGATTAAACCAGAAAAGAACATCTTAGTGTTGAGGAACATTTTGAGACAGTTTCACATCTTTTTGGCAAGTAAAATCAGTGAAGATTAAAACAAAGGCTTTAGTTGTAAACTGTGTACCCACACAAGAATTTGTTCAGCAATGCATGTATTTATGGAGACACTAACAAATGAAGTATTTAAAAGCATGGATTAAAAAGGATTCTGTTATGGCAGCTAAGGATATGTGGGAAGAGTCTAAATTAAAAGATAATACAAAAAATGAGAAACTAGAAGCTCTTGTTTTTTGGCTATGTATAGCAAGTTACAAGCAGAGAAAATGTTTTTGTCGCTTTAATTTTATATACAGGTCAGGCATATTTTTATCAACCAGAGGAGAAGTTGTGTGGGGAGTAATATTATTAAAGATTTTATCGCAGAGGGGGAAAAGGGCAAGGTTCAAGTAGGATAATTTGATCCTTCCAATAAAATAAGGTGATTTAGGACTACTGTATTTGAAGGGATATTTTAGAGCTACACGGTTAAAGTTCATATGTATAATGCTAGCAGAATGCTATAATTCAAAGTGGAAAGGCATTATGATGAAGCAGAAGGATCTTCAAGAAATAATGAGAGAGTGGGATTTTGGATGCAGATCCATAAGGAGAATATCAACAGCCGTACAGAGTATTATATTAAAAAAATAGCAGAAAGTATTAGAAAAACTAAGCTAACACGAGAATGGAGAAAGGAGATGTTGCTGATAGCGATGACTGCAGTTAGCGGTACAGAAAATAGGCAAGGAGGGGGCTGGAATTCACTGGAGAAAACTGCCAAAAGGACCAAGATATAGGGAGAAAATAACTAGAGAGGAAAAGGTAATAGAATGGGAAAAGGCCGAGAAGACATTTGGACTGCAGACTAAAGACTGACTACTCTATCTGGGCTTGATAAAGTGTAGGCAAAGAGGAAAGGCATAGGGGAATCCTAAGTAAAAGACCTTCTCTGATTGGGGGGGGGGGGGTTGTTAGTCAAATCTAGAACCAAACTTACTGTTAAAAAATAGGAAAACTATTAGGGCATGTAAAATATTGCACGATAACTACATGAATCAGAGGAGGTTAAAAGAGATTTGAATAAGCAATTCACATAGAAACAATGGGAGGGCATGCATATGGCTCCTAAATATGCAACAAAGTCTAGAATATTTAGAATTTTTGCAAGTGTTTGCATAAGTAATTTTATGGCTTAAGCAGACTCCAAAGAATTTTTTCCTTGAAGTTGTGATGGAGAAGAAAGAGGTAAATTGGAACATATGTTTTGGGTGTGTAATGAGTTGGCAGATTTTAAAAGTTCTTTACAGAGCTACTCTGTCAGAAATATTGGGTCATGAAATGGTTGTAACTAAGGAAATTATTTTTTGAGCTGCAATGCAGGATCGGAAATGCCTAAACCTAGTAAGATCTTGTTAAGTTTAATTGTAGTGAAAAAAAGCAATTACTAGAGAATGGAAATCAAAGTGTGAACCAGCTGTGTTTGAAGTACTGAATATTGTAACTGAGATAAAAGAACTGAAAGTGGGATCTTTGAAAAAGGGTACAAACAAATTACACAGACAGAATGGAAAATGTAGGAGCAATATACGCAGAATAATGTTTTTGAGGAGGAGTGAGGTTTAAAGGAAAGCAGGAATTGATCAGTTTATATAATGTTGGATTGATTTGTAATCGTGCAAAAGAATATATGTGGTTGTAAAATGTCTGCAACTAGGAATATGTTAATATGGTTTGTTTTCTTTTAAATAAATGTCTGTCTGTGTCTTAAGTGATTTAATAAAGGTGTTTAAAAACATCACGCAGGGTTAATGTAGCTGTGCAAGTGGTTTATACGCTCCAATGGAAATTGCATGAAGAGAGAGAGAGATCAGTTTATTTCAGTGGTGCTACTATAAGGGAAGGAAATGGGGAGGGGTGGTGTGCTAGAAAATGTCTGTAGAGTCCAGGAAAGGAGGGTAACACCTTTAACATGACAACATGTAGAAGAACAAGATGACCATTACTGGAGCTAGGGGACTGTTGTTTAAGAGAACTGACCCACAAACTATTTTGGATTATAGAGGGAAAATGGGTCATGGGTATGTGAAACTGCTTTCCTGAGGTAGGTTCTGGTATCAAAAACTGAAAGAATTCAGGAATGCACTAGGAGAGTCATAGTACAGCTTGTGTGCGTGTGGGATGAAAATAATTTAATCTGGTTAAATAGATCTGCATCTTATCTAGTAGTTTCATGTAATGCGTCTTGCTTGTTATCATAGTATGTGATGTTCATAGTATGTTTCACTGTTGAAATAATGACACTTTAACCACTGGAAGCCTGGCTACTGCCCTGACTTTCAAAATTAACAACTTTCCTCTTTTTAGGACTGTTGGATGCCTTCCCTTGAACAGTGAGATGTATGTGGTGTAAGGAATGCATGCCATACTATTTTAAGTTCAGTTTATGTCAGGATTGATGTGTAGTTCCAAAGTGTTTTCAGTCTGTAATTTGGTCTAACTTATGGATTTCACAGATAAGTAACCCATTGGGGAAGGTAACTTGCCTGTCATATTACTTTGCTACTTTTGCATACATAGTGTAGTTTTCAGGCATCAGTGCTTGTTAGGTTTAGAATCTGAAAAGTTTATTATTGCGTTAACTGTTAGTAAATACATTTTCTTCAAATTTTCTCATTAACTGTGTTTGTTATATTGGGGTGTGAGGACAACATAGCCAGTTGTCTCCATTGTGCAAGATTCAACCCAAAGATGATCCAAACAGGGGAAAGTAATGCAGTTGTTCTAAGATCACTATGACAAATCCATCTCCAATATCCTGTCTAGAAAGAAACCAACTTTTAGGGAGTACTCCAAGGAGGAAGAGGAGGTGGAGTACCAGACAGCTAATGACATCCTACCAGAGTTTGAAGGTCTGCCTGGGCTTCATGTCACTAGATTTGGTGAGGTGCTTTCTCAGACGGTAACCTCCGCTTCTTCACCAAAGCATCTTGCTTGTAACCTTTGGGAGTTGTCCTGCAGTCTGTTGAAGGCATGTCTTCCTGAACTGAATCATTTTTAGGTGTCTGTTGGTCTGAATATCTCTCCATGGTTATCTTTTTCTGACAATAATATAGTTATAACCGAAGCACATGCAGCATCCACTTGGTCCTTGTCATCTCTCAGATTGAAGTGTTGGGTACCCACCCCACATCATGAGGCTTCTAAGATGATCTGCACACCTAAGCCCGGGGCCAAGTCTTCCAAGCATAAACGGATGTTTGCAAGTTGAGCTTAACCTATGGGACCACTTCCAAACCCCATACAACGCCCCTTCTCAGCACATGAACAAAATCCTGAACCTGCTTTATTTTCTGCTAAAAAAACATCCAGCCATTTGAAAAGTAATCAAGTCTGAGGTTTCCATTCCAAAAAATGAAGGAATATTTCCTTTCTTGAGGATTCAGATTCTTAGGATTCTGTGGTGAGCTAACTCTGGTAGGATGTCATCAGCTTTCCATTAGTCATCCTCTTTGGTGTATTTTTGTAAACTTTTTCTAGAAGGAATATCGGAGAAGGATTTGGCCAGTGTCATAACACTGAGGATGCCATATCTTTTGCATTTACACTAGAAGATATCTGTTATGTTGATACCCTTCACAGAACAGAGTCACTTCAAATGTAAGGCCACAAAATTCACCTAATTTCAGGTTAGCTGCTGGGAGCTTGTGGGACCTACCGGAGTATAAGCCCTTGGCCATTCTGCTGTTAATTGAAGGCTTAGATGCATTTGCCAATCTGTCTGTTGGAAGCAAATTTCCAAACCCTTGTTTAAAGGGTGGGTGACCATCTTTACAGGGTGGTGATTTTCTCCAACTACCTACAGGAAAAACTTTAGTATGGGTCCATCTGTGGTGTTCATGGATGCCAGCAAGGAAAGTACTGTGGCTGTAACAAGGAATGCAGTTCCCCTTGAGAGGGATTGTACGATTCTTGACAGAATTACAAAAAAAGCTGTACATTTCTGCTACCCTAGCCTGCAGGGCTTCACATACTTGTTGAAGTTCCAGGGGACTTTACCATCCCAGCTCAAGGACAAGGATGATGAAGACATGAGAAGGACCTGAAGACAAAATGGTTAGGAAGTGCTCCAACAGATGTTTAACATATTGATCACTGCAACAGTGACTTTAGCTATATGGATCATATCCCATTAAGGCTATAACAACCAGACAACTTCTAAAGCTTCAGGGCACATTCCACATGCCCAAACTGTCAGGCAACTTGATCTGAACTGACTAAAAGGCATGTTTGGGCACCAAACCCTTCAAGGCTTTACTACCACAGATGAGTACACTCCTCTGAGGCTTTTGAGGATTGACACTTGGCTTGTACTGTTCCTTTACTGGTCAGATAAGTTCTCTCTTGGGAAGGGGATCAACTTCCATTTAATCATTTTTATTATTATTTATACTTTTCTCTTATGGAAAGCTATTTTAAAGCTAGGAGTTTGTGCTTTAATCTTTTTTGACTCCTCTCAGGATTGTGTTTCTGGGATGTCAACTAGACCCAAAGAACTTTTCTTCCAAAGGAAAATAATAGATCTATATCTAGATCTATTTTTAGGGTTATTTACTCAGACTTCAGTCACTGTGAGGGAGTACTTTAGGATTCTGGGTTTCATGACTTCTATAATTCTCATGATACTGCTGGCAAAAGTCCGGATACCATTGTATTTTTCTCATGTGAAGTCTGTTTGGTCCTAGCGCCAACGCCCCTTGTCTTTTCAGATCCCAGTACTGGGGTTTGTCAGAAGAGAAATCAGTTGGTGGAGACAGCAGATAATCCTAAGTCCTGGCCTTCCCATCCTCTCTCCCTGCTTCAAAGTAGTCATTCACCAAAGATTCCTTGTACTTTGCTTGTGGAGTATTTTCAGGAGGGATGGAAGTGCAGGGTGTGTGGGACACCAAGGACGGATCCAAGCACATACATATAAAAGTAATGCTTCCTTGGTCAAGGCACTCAAATCTCTGAATCATTTTTGGTCCCTGGGACATCAAGTTGTTACAGACAGTACCGTAGTCATGTGGTACATCAGCAAGCAAGGGGGAGCCAGGTTGTACCTTCTCTGCCTACTAGGTATGTTTGCTTGGGGTATAGCTTCACAGCGCATTCTATCAGAGCAAAATTATGTGTCAGACAAGCTGAGCATGACCAGGGCAAACCCTCACAAACTGAAACTAGATCAAGGGTCTTCCAAGATTTGATCCGTCTGTGGGGAGTTCCTCAAGCAGACCACTTTCCCTCCTCTCTGAACAGTCAGCTAGCAAGATTCTGTTCCAGGTCTCCATGCAAGTAAGCCTGGAAGATAGATGCCTTTTCTTTTCCTTGGATAGGAATGTTCTGGGATGCTTTTCCACCATTTCCACTAATATTTAGGGTACTTCTAAAGATTCAGAAAGAATCCCCCATGATCATTGTGGTGTTTCACTTCTGGCCCAGGAAACCATGGTTCTCACTTCTTTTGGAAACGTTCAGGGGCAATTAACGCAAGCTTCCTCACAGACTGGATCAACGCGTACAAGAACAGGTGTGTTTGATACAACCCACCACCAATCAACATCAGTTGATTGCGTGGATGATAGGGTCTTAGTTCCTTTTAGGCACTTGCTTACTGAGGACATGTAGCAGCTAGTAATGTAGACAAGAAAGTCTGCTACTAGAAAATCCTATATTGGCAAATGGAAAAATTTTTTTTTTATTTGGTGCCAACAACAAAACCAACACCCATTCAGGTTAGTTGTTCTCTGGTTTTACAATATTTATGCGAGTTACTATCCTATGACCTTTCTTATTCTTCATCAAGGTTCATTTATAGGCCATTTCAGCCTGTCTGCCCACGGATCCTCCACTTTCCATGCATTCTCATGTCAAAATGTTTTTGAAAGGCGGTTTTGAATAAGAGGCCTCCAAGTAAACCAGTGGCCTTTCCTTGAGATCTTAATTTTATGTTAGAGAAGCTAACACCTGCTCCATTTGAACCAACTAAACTGGCTGACGTGAAGGACTTAACATGGAAAACAGTTTTACTGACTGCTCTGACCTCTGCAAGAAGGGTATTTGAGTTGCAAGCTCTTAGGCTGAGTCAACTCTTATCTAATTTTCCACAGTATCAGGGTTTCTTTGAGAACTGAACTTTTATGCCTAAAGTGGTATTCAAGTTTACTTTAAGCCAAACTGTCTATCTCCCATTTTCTTTCCTGAACCTAAAGATGAAGGAGAAAGGATACTCCATAGCTTTGATGTCCACAGACAGCTCTGGTACTCGACAGAACAAAATCTTTCAGATCTTTGGATCAATTGTTCATTTTTTTTGCAAAGGTAAGAAGGGACAACATGTAGGAAGACTGATACGCACAACAACAAAACTATTCCAGGCAGGGTCGTGGCCCACTCGACCGGGGTCTTGACATCATGTATTGCCTTTTAGAAAAGGTTGGATTCTACATGTATTCTAGAAGCTGCTACTTTGACCATACTTCAAAGCATTATAAGCTTGATTCCTTCTCTAAGTCTATATCAAGCTTTCATAGGTTCATAGATTAGTACTAGGCTAACTGCTCTTATGGGCCATTTTATGCATAGCCAATTACTCCCATGTGAGAATCGAACCCTACACCTTGTGTCTGTAGGGTAAACATCTTAACCATTATACCAGCTTCTCACACTGACAACCTCTGACAGGGTTTCATTTATTTTCCCTTATAACTAATTACTGGGTTAGCTTTATTAATAGACCATTCTCTGCCTAGCCAATTTCCTTCCCCAAGCTGAGACTCAAATACTGTACCTTGTGTCTGTGAGTCAAACACCTTAACCATTGTACCAGGCCCCAAGCATAGTTCTACCACACCACACTCTTACCTATGGCCAGTTTAGTGTGCCTGCTCCACCTACTGCATGTCTTTGGAATATGGAAGGAAACTGAAGCAACTGGAGGAAACCCATATGAGCACATGGAGGACATGCAGACTCCACACAGAAGGCATCCCTGCCGGGAATCGAACCAGGGAGCCTCTTGTGAGGTGAAAACGCTATCTGCTGTACCACTGTCCTAAGATCATTCTTCAGGGACTTGTGGGTTCTTTACCCTCCACTTCCCAAATATAGTAAGCTAGTGTGATCTAGCCATATAGCTAAGGCTACTGCAGCTATGATCAGTATGTCGAACATAACATAGTTGTAAGTAAACTTACCATAACAGTAGTTGTTCAGATGATTACTGCTGCAGTAGCTGCTTCCTCCTTCCACCCCCACTTTTTTTTTTGTGTGTGTGTGTGTTTTATACCAGGGTGTGAACATTTCTTTTTCTGTGCTTTCTAGCATTGTCCTTTCAGGGCTCAGAGTCCATGTCTGTGTGGATAGGGAAGCACTGACTGGCTTAGTGCCCAAACATGTCTTTTAGTCAGCTTATCTCAAGCTGCCTGACAGTTTGGGTACCCTGAAGCTTTGGAAGCTGTCCTGCTGTTATATTCTTGGCAGGATATGGCCCATATAGCTAACACTACTGCAACAGTGATCTTTCAGACATCTGCTGTTTAACTTAACTGCAATTTCTCAGGTGGCCAGGCATTCCATAAAACCCGATTATGATGCTGTGGATGCGTCCTGTAGGGCAAGCAACTACAGGGTTGGTGTTAAGGAGATTTGGCTTGGCTGAGGACCCTGCCATATTGTATAAAAGCAGAGACAACTTTAATACTCTTCTGGACAAGGAGCTTTTGTGTAGTCATCCTGCTGAAAAAGGTGCTCAAGAAACTGTGTTGAAAACAGAAGATTGTTTAATCTGTCAAACTTTTTTTTTTCTTACTAGCACTAAAGTAATAAGAAATTACCCCACCAAAACCTGGCTGTCCTACCAAAGGCAGGGGAAAAAAGCAAGCATCCTAAAAAGTAAGTCTGGTCCTATAAGAAAAAGTGACAGGGTTACTGGAAGAGAAGCAAAACCACAACACCCGAGTGAAAATGCAAACAGCCACAGATAAAAAGTTTTTATTCACTGTAGCACCTTGGCAAGAAAGCCTTGAAATGAGTACCTTAGACATTAAAGTAACACTCAAATATACAAAGTAATTTTATTTCATACAAGACAAATGGGTAAAATTGATTTTGATAGTAAATACAAAATGCAGTTCTTAAACATACCACATTTATCCCTGTGGTAGATGCACATCCAAGACTCTGTTCTGCAGGAACTGCTCATGGTAGAGATGTAGAGGGTGCCACATTGGTAGAAGTTGCAGGCTTCTTCTCTAGACCTTTCCTAGTTCCAATAAAAGTCTAACCCTGAAGACCATTTGTTGACCTATCAAAGCTAACTAAATTCTTAAAAATATAAAAATTCAGAATGGCAACCTTGCTAAGGCCTTTTTTTGCTACTATTTCTACAGGCATTTGTCACTCTATATGTCCTACTTTGTCACTGTTGCAGTATTCTTTATACTTTAGGCTATCCTCCGCAAGTTATCTCATGTTGGGCTAGCATACCAAAGCCCTTTTTACATCTTCCTGGCATTGTACATCGGACGTATGTCCTATGAGCAAGGTGTAAGGTGCGCATGTGATGTACAAATGCCAAATAATCAGAATTTCTTTGCTGCCAGAAAAAAAAGTTAAAAAGGAGGTCATCCTGAATCTGCTGTTGTCCAACCTCCACCAGATGTGTGTCTTGTTTTGAATGAAGAACCCAAGGACTGGCTGGTGCTGACGCTAGTTATGTCTGCTGTGATCCAATTGGAGGCCAACACAGAGTTGTGTACTCGCATGTCCAATGGGGCTTTGCATGTATGTGATACAGGTGTATGGGGGAACCACAGCTGATTATATGTAAAGGGTCTAGGGGGATTCCCCAAATTTATTTAGACAAGTGCCTAGTACCCTCATTTGAGTTCAGCAGGGGTCTGAACCTCCTAATTTGTCATGACAGATGTTCCTTTGAAAAAAAAGAGAAAAACGTGGCTACTGTCGCAGAAGATCCTCACAAAGTATGGTAGGACTTTACTCAAGGGATGTTTTAATGCCCTCAGTGGCTGTGAAACCCCCATAGGGATGGTCTCTCCCTGCTGTTCCCTGGGCATCCACCGCATCTAAGAGACCTTGAGATTCTGATTCTTCTGATGAGGAGTTGACTGTAGAGAAAAATCCTTAGCATATTCCTCACAAATACTGTCCTTTGTCTTAGGGGTCTGATGAGGAATTACCCTTTGGGGGGATACAGTGGTCTGTATAATGGAGCACTTTACGTTGGATTGTTCCCAAGTCTCAGGAGTTCAAAAGAGGTGTTATGAACTCTTGCAAATGGACTCACCCGGACGTTCTGCAGTCCGTCCTGTTTTATCTGCACTGTCAGGCCCCTTTACAGCAATTCACATGGTTCTGACACTCAATCTCTGGTGCCTACAAAGCCATTTTGTAAAGTACCTGAAGATGATAATTACTTGTATAAATGTCCTTCATCTGATCCTGCTTTAGTTCCATGTCCACAGATAAGGCATCTGAACTGCTTTTCTCTTCCAAGCTTCTGCTTTCTGACAAGGACAGCCATGCAGTGGAGTGATGGGGGATAAAAGTGCATACTGCTTTTGCTTTGTTTTTTAGGGCCATTAATTATCAGACCCACATGACTGAATATGTTCTAGCTCTTCTGTCTCCCAGCTTTTGGGGGGGGGGGTGATGTGTCTGATTTGGACAGTAAGACTTCTGCTTTCTGTCTTCTGCGTTCTGCCTCTTGGGGAGCTCTCCATTCTATTAAATGCAGTTATAATGCAGCTGATGCCTTCTCTGGGGCAGTTGCATCTGTTTCTGTCATGAGGAGATATTCCTGGTTTCATCTGCAGGCTTTACTTGAGGACATTAAGGACCAACATTTAGATTCTTCCTTATAGACAACTAGAATTTTGTTGGCACTGCTGCTGCAGAACTGTTAAAAACCCTGCAGGATAAGGGTAAAGTTATACAGAACCTCAATCAAATTTTTATTTCTGCAGTAGATAAGTTCCATAGGAAGTATCCTTTGAATTCTTTTGTCTTTAAGCAACCTAGACAGCCTGCTAGAAGTAAAAGGGTTTCTAACTGAATTTTCCCAGATAAATCCACTCACGAGTTTGAGGGCAAAAATCTTTTTACCTGATTTATATCAGACTGTCATCTCACTTCCAGCCTCCCCTCCCGCTCGGCCAGATTCCGCTGTCCCACAGGTTAACCCTTTCTTTCCCTGTTTGGTGACAGATAACCTCTGATGCCTGAGTTCTCTCCGTCAACCAACACTGTTATTTTATGACCTGGAAGTCCTTTCCTCCATTTGCTGTCCTTCCTCAGCGACCTCATTTTCATCTGGTTCTGCAGGATCTGCTGGAACAGGGATCCATACAGTTTCTTCCCTGGTCTCAACAAGGAACTGTTTTTTATTCCAGAATGTTTCTGGCTCCCAGGAAGGAGGGGTCATGGAGGCTCATTCTAGACCTGCTCCATCTCGATCTCTTACATTCATAGTTCTGTTTACCCTCTCTTCAGGAAATGTTTGCTTCTTTGTTTCTTCTTGTCATTATTAGTTCTGTGCTTTGCCTTTTAGTCTTTTTACAGGTTCAGGTGTATTTACTGTTTGTCTGGCTCCTGAGATAGCCTTCTGCATATTTCAGGGAATTCAGCTATTTCCTGTTCTGCACCAACTTCTGATTCAAGCCCCTCTCAGCAGCTCCTGCTTCAGAATCTATACGTCACTAAGCTCCTGCTGTGCAGTGTGGGATTCACTGTCTGTCTCATAGTCCGTGTTGACCTCTGTCAGGACCAAGTGTTTGTGAGTTGCAGGACTCAGACCGTCCCAATGTTTGCTCTCTTCCACTTCCAAAGATCCTCTCTTTGACTGCTTATTTGCAGTCTCTTCTTCCTTTGACTGTTCCTGCGGAGGAATTTCCCAGAGCTCTGGGGTTTATGGCATCCACCATTCCCATGGTTCCTTTTGCTAAATGCCATATGAGGAAATTTCATTGGTATCTCAAAGCTGTTTGGCTCCAACACTGACACCTTCCAAAGTTTCCACTCCCTTTTTGCCCTGTCTCAAACTCTGCGTCTACTAGTGGATTCAGCAGATATCCCTAGATCCATGACTGTCTTTTCAGGTTCTTCTTTCTACTCAAGAGTTGCATAAGGATGCTTCTGATTGAGGTTGGGGAATTTCCTCCAACAACCTGAAAGTTCATGTCTTTGGTCCCATCAGCAGATGTCAGACCACATCAGTGTTATAGACAATGAGGTCTTTAATCCTAGCTATTTAAGCTTTTCACTCCTTTGGGTTCTAGATCCTCCAAATGTTTTTGGAGACGGTACCAAAGATATGTGGTACATCAACAAGCGGGAGGCACAAATTCCCAACCTCATTGCAGTCTAGTTGTTCAGGCTTCGGATTTTGCAATCCACTATCACTTGGTTCTTCAGGTGGTTTGCATCCCTTCAGAGCACAGTCTAATGTCAGAGACACAGCAGGTCAAGGATACATCACAAATGAATGCTTTGCAGAGAGGGGGGTTTCTGGGCATGGTCCATCAGTGGGATACTCCTCAAGTAAGTATTTTTGCCTCCCTTCTGAATGGAACCCTGGAACAGAACAAAGTCCACTGGCTTTGAAAGTGGATGCCATGTCTTTTCTTAGAAGGGAATGTTCTTGTATGTCTAGCCTCCTCCTATTCTACTTCCCAAGATTTTGCACAAGATTGTGGGATACACCCAAAATCTTGCTGGTGACTCTCTTTTGATCTAGACAGCACTGGTTCCCCCTTTTCTTTTACCTGGCCAGGGGCAGTCATCACAAGTTACCTCAAAGGTGGAGCCTCTCACACAAGGCAAGAGTCTCTCATTTACTGTAACTTGTCCAAACTGCAACTGACAGTTTGAATGATATTCCTTTCAGGCACCATTTTTCCGAAAATGTGCTTTGGGTTTTGCAGGAGGTCAGAAAACTCACTAATGGAAAATCCTATGTGGCTAAATGTAAGATATTTTCTGGTTGGTGTCTCGAGCATGATGACCAGGACCCTTTTTGTGAATGTCCATATGATCCTTTCTTATTTGTGTGAAATGCTCAATATTGGTTTGGTATATTCTTCTGTTAAAGCCTTGTTATCCGCCATTTCTGCCTATCTACCTTTGAACCCACCTTTGGCTTCTAGTTTTGAAGTCAAAGCATTCATAAAAGGTATCTTCATATCAGGCCCCTAAGAAAGCCTATTCTTCCACCTTGATGCCTTAATTTTGTTCAGGAAAAATTGACTCTGTCCCCTTTTTGAGTCTGATTTTTCTTCCATGCAACATTGTATTTGTAAGACTGTAGTGTTGGCGGCTCTTAATTCTGCCAAGAAAGTGTCTCAACTCCACACCCTCAAGGTGGCTCCCCCCCCCCCCTTTTTATTTTTTTTACAATAACCGGGTGTCTCTTCATATGAATCCTTTTATGCCCAAGGTGGTTAATGATTTGTCTTTGATTCAGTATATTCATTCTCTCCTCCTTTTTTCCTTCTCCACAATCTGCTAGTGAGGAGGTGCCACACACTTTGGATTTATATTGACAACTCTGATACTACTTGGATAAAACAAAAAAAGTAAAAAAATCTGAGCAACTTTTTTCTTTGCTTTCATGCCAAGAAATTGGTTTTGGCAGTGTCTAAAGAAACCATCTCTTCCTGGATCTCCAAGGCCATTTCCTTTTGTTATTCGTAGCATAGGAAAGCTGCTTGTTATGACATTTGTGCCCATTTTACCAGGGCAGTAGCCTCTCCTAGTGCTTTTTACAATTTTCTGTCTACTAGATGCATCTTGGAAGCTGCTACTTGGTCTTATGTCCACACTTTTATCAAAGAATGATAAGTTTGATGTCATTTCTAGAGCCAGGACAGGATTTGACATACTGTCCTTCATGGGTTTGTGGAGGGCTCTTCTCTACATTTCTCTTTCCATACTTTCCACTAACTTTTGTACTTTCAAGTATAAAGACTACCACAACAGTGATGAGGAAGGATGTAGTACAGTTGTATAAGACTGTGCCATAACAGTAGAGGACTTCCCTCTCGGTGTTGCAGTATTTGGTCCCTCCCCTTTTATTTTTCTGTTGCCCTGTTGCTAGCCAAATGTTTCCTGTTGTATCCTTATCTCTTTCTGTTCCCCTTACTAGATGGACATGTTATTGTTTCTCTGGGGTTGCTGTGGTTCTCCTAGGACACTTCATTTCTGAGGATTAGGTGTCTGTACATCACATATGTACCTTACACTTAGTGTGTAGGACATACGTCTAACGTATGATGTCAGGAAAGTGTAAAGGCTTTGGTATGCTGGGCTAATGTTAAGCTGTCCTTGGCAGGCAGTCTCAACTGTAAAGAATAATGCAACAATGAGTAGTAGTGCATCTACTGTTATAAGATCTTGCACAATTGTGCTGTCTAAATTATGCCTTCCAACATGGGCAGACAGCATAAAATGTTTCTCCGATTTGAAGTAGGGGTTGCCATTGTTAATTCTCCACTTTGCCCTTTGTTTTTCTTCTCTACCCAGTACTCACAAAGTGTGCGAGCCTCAAGTGATTGCCTTTTGCAGAATAAAGGATATTTGTATCTTTCCTTATCCCAGATAGTTTTATCCAAGCAGCCACCCTGGAAGATGCCCCAAAAGCCATCCACTTCAGTGTGGCTTGCTTTCACAGTGTAGTTCTCTCTCTGAACTTCTCAGAGCTATTTTAGATGCCCTTGAGACAAGGCCGTTTCCTGGTGGCACTGCTGAGTACAGAGCATTAGAGAACTAACTTACCTTCAGACAAGGTTTCCTTTGTAGCAAACTACTTCAGCCAGTTCAGCTGAAACAGTTTTTGGAAAAGGGGACAGAAGGTGCAGGTTTCTTACTTTAGATTCTTCCTAGCTCCAAGGGAAGATGGACCCTGGGGAACAATTGTAGACTTTCAACATTTGCTGGGCTATATGGGATCAACTGTCCTGATGATACATCTGAGGAAGTTGAATTTGTACCTTAGAAACTGATGGAGCCAATATATGTGGTCTCTACAGTGACCTGTTTTTCCTGCTTTCCTGTATTTAAAAAAAAAAAACGCTCTTAGCAGGTGCAGCTTAATCAGTTTAGGTCCAGGCAGACACAGTCTCTGTATGGATTAATTGCACAGCTGGCTCACTCAGGGAAACTGAGGTTTCGGGGAGCAACCATTGACCTTTCACGTTATAACAAGCAACATAAGAGTAATGTGGTGGATAAATAAGCTGGGCGGGGGTCCACTCCTACCGTCTTATGCAGGTTTACTGTGCAAGAATGGGATCTGGCCCAGGCGTCTGGCATGACATGACGTATCTCCTCTCTGCAAAACTTGGCAGGTCAGCTAATCATACGTAGATGCCAAAAAAGGGACATTTTCCAGGACTTTGGTCACAGGAGTGGTTTGCCAGAGAGACTATTTTGTTTCTCCTTAAGCATACAGCTCAAGAAGCTTTGCACCGGGTCGTCAACAGTGAAATTGAGGCAACAGACACCGCCTGTATTAGCTGGGCAGGTCTATTTCTCTGTGTTATTTCTCCAGTATCTCTTATTCTCAGGATAATTCAAAAGAAAGGCCAGAAATGCTTCTGATAGCATTGACTTTGGAGAAGGAAACGTTGTTGGTGGTAATGTATGCCAGAAGAATTTTCAGAGTTGCAAACCTTAATGTGCAAAAAGCTCTCCCTCATTTCCCTTTAAAGATAGGATGACTTTTAAATAGTAACTTTCATGCTTTAGGAAGGTTGTTCTCTTATGTTCTGACTATCCAGTGGCTTGTTACAGTCCTTTTGTGTGCACGGTCACCAGAGATGTTAATGTGAACAGGACCAAAGAAATGAGATGTTCCTTATATTCATTTCCATTGCAAATGGGAAGGATTGGAAGCCATTTTCCAAGCAGAGTATCAAAATAGCTAGCCCATTTTATTTACTTTTGTTGCCTTCTGATAGCAAGACTGTGTTAAGACCCATTCCATTAGTGTCACAACAGTCACCATTCCATTTTTAAGTGTGGGGAGTATGCAACCAGTTCTGTAGGCAACTGCATAGTCATCTGTACACACTTTCTTCATGCAGTATAGACCACTCCATTCAGGGCCAGCCACTCACTGATCCATTAAGTTTTGTCAGTCTTGTCAAATATCATTACTGCAGTAGTTAAACATGCCATAAACATAGTAGTTGTGTAGGATGTTACTGTAATTGTAGATGTTAGTGTGTTGATTGTTGCAGTAACATTTCCCTCGCACTTCCCCTCTGTTTCTTTTTCCATGTACTAATTTGGGCAGGGGTGGCTGTCCCAGTCAGTCCTCCTTACTTTGCATCTCTATGACCCTGACCAGACCTTTCTCAAGGTTGACCTATGTGCTGAAGAGGCATCTTGCAGGTCTTCTGGTGGGGCTTACACCTGGGGATCCTTCTCTCCAGGCCAGCCAGTTCTCTGCCTCCAGACATTTTCTTTTTGGGGAGGGGCCAGGGTAAGAAAAAGCTAAAGACTGCACATGTGGGCATTTCTCTTGTACCACTTTGCACCCCCCCCCCTGTGATAAGTGCTGAGACCATGGCCAATCATCAGGCTTTTGGTAGCTGGTGTCCCCCAAATGCTATTACTACAGCAATAAACATGCTCAAACTTCTAAAGTTATGGCAAGTTCCTTGACAAATGTACTTATTCACCAGTAGGGCATTTAAAGAGTTTATGTAGGATTTTGCCTACTATTTGTTAGACTTCCAGTAATAGCATATGCTGTCCAAAGGGGAGGTAATTAAGTGCCATTGGGACTGCTGCGCTCTGTGAGCAGGATGGACAAAACCTGAATGATTTTTTTCTCTAAGAATATGTAAATGCTTATTTAAAAAGAAAATTGGAGAATATTGGAGAACATCTCTGTCTGTTATGCAGCTGTATGACTTGTAGAGCCTTGATACAAAGCGGGCATAAAATTAAAATACTCTGAACTGTGGAAAGTTTATGAGCAATACTTTTATATTCTTTAAGGCTAAGAAGGCCAGTGTTGTGTGCAGACGTTTGTATAATTATGGCAGATTTTCACATGTACTTTCTTCTATTTCAGTTAATTTTGCTTTGTAATTTTATATTGAGATTATGACGCCTGACTAGCAAGTTGCTGCTTTTGCTTGCACTTGTATAGAAGGTTTCAGAAGGTTCTGCTTCTAAATGCTTACCTCCTGTACTGTAGTTGGGTCCATGGCACACTTTTTTGATAGCAGTACCAGTGACAATCTGTATCTGTGCAGCTGAGTCTAGGGAGCAGTAGTAATAGCACAGTCAGTATCTATAGCTGTTATCCGTGTCAAACACATAGTTGTTGAAAGGCACACTAGCAGCTGCACTAAAAATAGCACTGTTATCATGTAACTTTGAGTCTGTACACAATTTAATTGCATCACCAGATTTATGTTAAATGTTCTGCCTGTGCGGAGTCTGCATGACCTTCCTGTGTTCGTGTAGGTTTCCTCTGTGTGCTTTGGTTTCCTCCCACATTCCAAAGACCTGCATTAGGTTGACTGGACACACTAAATAGGTGTGAGTGTGCGTGAATGTGTGTGATGTGCCCACCCAGTGTAAACCGAGGATGTAGGCGATTGTCGCTGTTGAAGTGACACCCCGACCCCATGTGCAAAAATGGGAAAAGGGGTTGTAGATGGATGGATGGTTGGATGTTCTCAATATGCTCATGTGATTGCAGTGTATTTAAGGCTGAATTTTTATGGCACTCACTGACTCATGGAAAAACATCAAAAATTTAAGGATGCAGTGCCATCTCTGTGACACAGGGATGAAGCCCTGAGTGGGAGCCAGGTGAGTTAGTATTGAGAAACAACTTGGACACTACAGGAGCTTTTTAAGGGAGATTGAGAGAAAGCTGCTTATACTAACCTGCCCATCCCTTAGGGAGGGAGGTGGTTTGCATGCCAGCAATGCCGACACCTACAGGAGAAGAAGGCCTGTGGAAGCATTCTTAGATTTGTTAAGCTTTGTCTCTGGTATCTGTCACAAATTGAATCTTGGAATGTGCACATTCACAGGAGCATTACATCTAAAAGTGCATATATTAGCAATTGGTGGGCAGGGCTCTAGCCACAAAATGGGAGGAGGCCCATCATGGTTGCATGGATATCCGGTGTTTTCAGTCACCAATCCATGTTAGTTCTGCATTTTTTTTTCATCTGCCATTATAGCACCCAATACATATGCTGCATTGTATTTGCTGTAGCACAAAATTTTGAAGACGGTCCAGTTGATTAGTGAACCATTTCTGGCCACAAAAGGGCATTGTGGCCTAATGAATAAGGCATCAGCCTCCGGAGCTTGGGATTTTGGATTAGAGTCCTATCTGAGTCGGTGATTCTTTAGCTGGGCATTGTGGTGCACGCCTGTAATCCCAGCTGCCCAGGAGGCAGAGGTTGTTAGATTGATAGTCTGAGGACAAACTATTTTATGACAGACCTAGCAGTATGAACAGGTAATGAATTCTGTGCCACACAACATACCTTTGCCAAAAGCTGATTGGCCACATCAGTCAGAAACATTGTTGTCGTCTGATTTAGTCACTGTTTACCTGCAAATAAAGGTGTTTGTTGTGAGCTAATTCTACTGTATTCATACAATATTTGGTAATCTTCTTTGGTTAAATATCGAATTAAATGTTGCCTTTATATCCATATAGAATATATTTTTGTATTGTTTTTAGTTTGGTTGTAATTTGCTGAAGTTTATATGCCAAAGGTGGGGATAATGTTTCAAGTTTAATGCAACTGATTGTTTTATCAAGACCGTTTGGTAAATGGAACACTGTTGTTCGGCATCTATGATTGTTTAGTGCCTGTGTTTGAGGCCAAGTGTGTTTTCCTTTAAATTTTGTCATCTTCAGTTCAGTTCATAACTGCCTAAACACATGTCATTTTTTTCCCTTTCAGGTTCAGGAACTCATTATAAACAAGGATCCCACGCTACTGGACAATTTCCTGGATGTAAGTATAACTGAATTCATTTTTAATTGCAGCATAGTGGCGTTGGACTTCTGTTATTAGAATATAGAAAAATCAAAAGACAAATCCTTCATTAATTTACAAAAGTTTACAATTCAAAAAATTATCAAACACCATCAATTTGTCCCTTGAGTTTATTAAAAGACACAACATCACAAAATAATGTCCTTTTATATACATTCATAATAACATAATTTAAAATTGTTAATGCTTTACCTTATAAATATAAAAAATAAGAAATCATTCAAATCAAATTTAATTTTACATTACCTAATCATCATAAAAAAAACAAAACATAAAATACAATTATTAATTACACTAAACAAAAACACACAAACAAAAAAACAAACAAAACTATTAATTAATTTAAACAAAACTATATAAACAATCATATAAAAAATTTTATAAATGAAAATTAAAAATATTTTAAATATAAAAACAAAAATAATAAAATATTTAATACTCAATAAATAAAAATAAAAATATATTAAAAATTAAGTTCCCTAAAACATAAACAAATGTTTTGTGCTATAAATAATAACCATTTTATTTATTGAAAATAATGCCCTTTATTTCTTATTAAATTTACTGCCACCAAAATTATTCTATATTAGTTTCCATTTTTTACA
Organism: Protopterus annectens; assembly: GCF_019279795.1. NCBI lineage: Eukaryota > Metazoa > Chordata > Ceratodontiformes > Protopteridae > Protopterus > Protopterus annectens. The sequence goes on along the minus strand of NC_056725.1, from coordinate 713,364,514 downwards.
AATGGTTTAATGGTGAGAAAATAATTCTTTTTGATTCTAATATTTTCCTCCCAATACCACACCCCTACCTGTTTACTGAAAACATCCACCAAACCTGCCACCCATAACCTTTTTAATCCAAATATTGTGTTTATATTGTAAATTTAATTGTCTATATTAAGCAATATGTCATTGTTTTGCTATATAAGGCATTTTTTTTTAAACAGCTTTATAAATGTTATAATACTCAATAACAAATTCTTTTTAAACAGCATTGTAAAGAATATTTTGTTTTCAATGTATAATTGACAAATCTCCATGTAGACAGTGCCCTTGCTCACTTACTTTGCTTGTTTGTGTGTTTATAATAATTGGGCACTTTTGGCATTTACCACATATATATGTCCCATTTTTTTGTGTGGTTAACATATTATAGGCACTGTTGGCATCACTTCCATCTATATTATTTCTCCCTGGATTTTTACACACTTAGATAATTTACCCTCTTTTCTATATTTTTTTTCTATATCTTTGTTATTTGTATTTATTTTTTTTTTCTTTTTTTAAAATTTCTCTCAATTTAATATTTGGATTAAAAATATTAATTATTCAGGCTTTTTTATGTTATTTAATTCATTCCTGTTACTATTCATTTCTGATTCCTCATTTCCCATTCCCTCTTTAATACCTCATTTTGATCCAAAATCTCACTGAACCCACCATACTCATTTTTCCTTTCCATTTAACTAGCTCTTCTATAAAACAAATGGGTCAATCACTTCTTTTAACATATTTTCTAGAGTCTTATATTCTTCTTCCTAGTTCTTCCTGAAACCTCCTTCTCAAGAACCTTCATTCTTCAAAGTCTAAACTATAATTCTTCATATATTTCTTTCTCTATAGATTTTACTTTATCTATATTTTTTTTCATTACATATTTTTCTATCTATTCTTACTTTCTTTTTTACCCTTTTCTTTTATTATTTAACTTATATCTTATTCTTTTATATTTTAATTTTTAGTATATTTTTATTTCAAAGTATATTTGTTTAATATATTAAATTTTTGAAAAGAAATGTTCACCCATTCATAAAACAAAAAAAAAAAAATTTCTCTGAAAAAACTACTCCAAAATGACTATAACAATCCAAAAATCTATAACTGCTCTATCAATTTCCCCTCCCATCTGGCTAAGACAATGTTTGCAAATGGGGCTGCTTTAAGAAGTTAAAAAAAAGAAGAGCTGTAATTAGAACATAAATAGTGAAGACTTATAGCAGTTTAAAAACACAATATATGTAAATTACACACCCCTTATAAACACACAACCAATTTTTGTACTTAACAAGTTTTTTTTTAGAGTCCAGGGTTTTGTATGGGAGAATTAATGGAATTATAAAAGAAACTGTTAGGGATTAAAAAATTAAAATTATTTCTAGGTTTAAAAATATTTTTAAATGACCATAACACCCCTATTAAAATATAACCTATTAAATATAAGATAAAAAGAATATAGATAAAATGGTTGTAACAAAAAAGGGCATTATTTCATCAATTATAAAATATTATAATTATTTTAACACACAAAACACTTAATATTTATTTTATGTGTTTTGTTTTTTATTGTTTTTTATGTTTTAAAAATTTATATTTAAATATATTTTTATATGATATTTATTATTATATTGAATGATATAATTTTTGTATTTTTATTTTTGTGTTTTATGAGTAGTTTTGTTTTTAGTGTAAGTGTGTTTATTGTTTTTGTTGTTGTTTTTTTTTATTGGCATTAAATATCATTGAGATTCCTAAAAGTGATAGGAGGTTTTAAATTAAATAAAGCAAAAGCAATTTATAAATTTAACCACAGACGGATTATTATAATTATGTTATTGATTAATTAATTAAGTAATGTATGTAGTGTCTAAGTATGGTCTGTTGATTGGAGTTTTTAAAAAAGCTTAAAAACAACATTTTGTGTTTTGATCTGATCTTGGAATTGTGAACTTGTATGGTTTAATAAACTGCTGGGACGGATTCCGAACGTTTGCAGGCACTGTTTTTTCATTTATTAGAATATAGAAACCCAAAACTTGTAGATTTTTTTTTGTATATAAATGTGTTGCAATTGTATTATAGCTACATTTGAGAATTAGCATGTGGAGGTTTGCCTGGCTGGCAGCTCTGCAGATATCAGTGAGGCCTGGGTCCTTCCTGAATCAGGAACTTGTAGGACTGCTTCCCCGGTAAAAAAGGACACTCTGCCAACACCATCTTCAGTTTTTTTTTGTTTGCCAGAGACATGTGCCATATTTTTTCACTCACTATGTCCAATCTGAACACTAGAACTCCAGTGTACAGATTCCATTAAAATTTAAAAACCCCATTAAGAAAGAAGAGACTTTCCTATTAGCAGATTTTTTTTTTTTTTTGCGCAAATGATTTCAAGTGAAACTTTGTATGTATTTCTTAATTCACTGAAGCAATATGCCAACTCATGGTACTCCTGCCTACAGAAGGCAGGCCTAAATGCCAGATCATTTGTCTTCCAGGCCAGGTGTCCCCTCTGTCACAAACATCAAGGAGTATAAAGGTATGTTGGCTGATGCTATCTTTAGATTTTTCTTGCTACTATCCTAAAACCGGAGTTTACAGGGAATTTTCTTGTCATTCTATCTCTGTTTTTGGAATACATTATGTTTTAGATATCAAGGACAAAAATGAATAATTGTGTCAAGTGTAAGAATCAAATACCCCCACAGGGATTTCCACAACTTGTCTTTTTTGCTTGGGTCAATAACATGATGTACCCACTTGTCCCCAGTTTGCTTATTTCAATTGACAGATCATCAAAAACTGGGTGGAATCCTTTGAGAAGTACCTTGCCTGAAATGCCAGCATTTTGCCTAAGCTTGGACGGCGTAAGCCAGGGAACCTTGTTGACTAGGCTTACGTAGGCCCTTGGGCCGATAGCCTAGTACCTGCCTATGAACCTATGGTGGCTGCTAGTTCTCCTTCCAACTTCTCCAAGCAGAAAAGGAGAAGGTTGCCCTGTAGGCTGACAACACTTCATAGTCATTAAGCACCCCTCCCCCCAAAGGCTCGTGAGTACCAGGCTGGTGAGGTGCTTTTGCAGTTCCTGTACCTGGTGTTTTGTTTGGCAGATGCCTTGGGCTCATGGCTCATCTTCATTTGCCAGAGCAGTTCTTAATCAGTCACAGAGCTGCTGTGCAGGCCTCATTTGCTGATGTTTTTATTGTCAGTGAAGGTAAGTGTTATATGCCTATATAGTTGGAAAAACAGATGCACAAACTGCCACCTCAAACAAGAAAAATATACCCAACTCTGACAACAGGATCCACAAACTTCAGTATACACTTGAGCACTTTATTGACGACAGTTTACGTAGGTTTCGTCTTTATTTTACAGACTTCTTCAGAACAACTACCACATCTGCCACACTTCTTTAAATACCCTCCCACTCTCAATCAACACATTCAATTAATTAATTATTCACATTACAATCAAATGTCAAAATAATTAAATTTTCTAAATGCATAAAATATATAACTAAATACATACACTGGCTTCATACATATAATATTATTGCATAATAATATATAAGTGTAAATAATTATAAAAAGTTGTTTAAAAATTCCCAGTAAACACATCAAATTATCACCTTAGACCATATAAAGGCACCATGATAACATTCAACAATGAAGGTTTTAAGGTGCTTAAACAAAAATTCCACTAATTTTCTCTAAAAATATACATAAATAACTACTAACCAATAATTAGCCTAAAATATGTTTTAACTTCAAAGTGGGAGCTATACTTATGTTTTCATTAATACCCGGGAAAGTGGTGGCATCCAACCGTAATTGCCATTTCATTTCACAAATATCTAAATGTACATCAAGGATGCCACCTTGATTATCCTTTTTAATTTGTTGTACAACACAAAACTTGAATTCATGCCCTATATGCCTCGCTAATGCATTGGTATTTCTCATGTGCTTAATGTCTAAAACATGTTCACTTATTCTCTCTCGTATACTTCTGCATGTTTTTCTTATATAAAATGCGGTACATTGACCACATTTTGCTAGGTAAACTACATTCTTACTGTAACAGTCAAAGTGCCCTTGGATGTTAATAGGCACCTCTGTTACACTAATTTTGTTGCCAGTAATTTAAAATATATCTGCATACACTGCATCTTCCACATTTAAAATTTCCTTTCTGTCCACTTGTGCCACTACTGTTATTATACTGGCTGCCCATTTCCAATAACTTTTTAAAGGACTTATCCTTTCTAAACACATTTTTACATACATTACTATCTAATTTTAATAATTTCCAATTTTTCTGTTTGATATTTACTATATATTCTGTGTCATAATTCATAGGTTCATAGGTCGATACTAAGCTGTCTGCCCTAGGGCATTTATAAGCCTAGCCAGAGTGTGTTTGGCTTTCGCCTCCCATTTAGATTAGTTAACTGTGCCTCTGTATAGTAGGTCACAGAAGGTAGCCCTTTAAGGTTTGTTTACTGTGCCTCTGTCTAGCAGGGACACCGAAGAGATCCCAGGGGTAAACTTACTATCTCCCATCCACTCGTCAAGATTTCTCTTGAAGAGGGTCAGTGAGGGACTCTGCCTAACATGAATTGGGATTCTGTTCCAGAGTGAGGGGAGCCTCTGGGATATGAATCTGTCCCTCCAGCATATCCTATTTATTGCTGTGTTGAGGTTTAAGTCCCTAGTGCATGTAGTTCTAAGGGATTTGGACTTCCTGAGGTGGGGCATGTCCATTAATTCTGGGTTAGACATGGCTTTGTACGTCGGACATAGATCGCCTCTGAGTAGGCGGTAAGCAACTGAGTAGAGCTGGAGATGTCCTTCAAGGATGCATCTGCAGTCATCACATATGGGTTGTCCTGCCTCAGGCAGCCCTTCGGTCGGCCGGATCCCAAAGTCTGGGTCCGGCGTCGGCTGATGTCGCCCTTTCCCCGATGTCAGAGTGCCTGGGGTATAAAAGCGTCAGCCGACGCCATCTTCCCCAGTCTTTCTTGCCGCGTGGTGCCCGAAGCAGAAGCAGTTCGCAAGTGCCGGTCGGCCAGCTCCTGTAATTCAGCTACCGAAGACTTCAAAAGCTAAGTACCCCATTGGGAACTCTTTCTTGCCTCAGCCGATGTCAGATAAAGTTAATAATTGCTTAACTTGTGGGAAACAAATACCTCGTAAGGATTTCCACTCTTACTGCCTCCCCTGCCTAGGCCCAGACCACGACGTCTCGGCCTGTTCAGCCTGTGCTTCCTTCAACCGACGTACTCTTAGGCGTCGGGCGAAGTTTGCAGAGGAATTTTTTGGGGCTAGTTTTTCTTACAATATGCCATCGGAGACTCCGACTTCACATTTAACTAAGAAACGGAAGGACAAGGACCGACACACGCGGGCCGTGGTTTCGGCTGTGTCTCGGTCTCGGCTAAAACAGAGTCCTTGGTACTTCTGACCACCGAAACCGCTCAACCAACAACCTCTGCCCCGGAGGCCCCTACTGAGTCAGTTATTGAATTTCCATCAGAAACTGGTGTCCTGGAACCTTCCGACACCATCCCTCTAGACAAAACTACACCAGCACGGGGTGCAGCCAGGCCTCCTGCATCCATGTCCATAAAGGCATTCTCAAGGGCTAAAGCTGCTAAACACTCAAAAGCTTTGCCTCCCAGGGTTATCCCTCAGAAACACACTACAGGTTCACAGATTCTAAGTTTAGCAGAGGGACCTTATTTCCTTAATTAGGGGCTCACAGCCTCATCCGGACAGGGGCTCTCAACCTCCTCTAGACAAAAGGCCCAGGGTTGAGCCCTCTGATCCCCACTCCTCAGATGAGGCCTCTGATGGCTGTACTCTCTCGGACTACCAGGAGGAGGCTTTTTCAGCCTACGAGGATTCTGATGCAGAGGAATCTATCCCCTCGGCCTCCCCTCCTGAAGAGCTGTCCTTTGGGGAGACCCTTCACACTGTGAGAGAGCATTTCCAATGGCAGGGCCAGGAATTCTCTGATTCCAGGAAGAGATTAAGGACTTTCTTGCATTTACCTCAGCATAGACCTTTGGCTATTCCTCCTGTTTTGAATGTCATTGATGATGTGTACTCTGAGTCTAGCACAACCCCTGACACTCTTCCTCCGGCTCCTGTCAAACCCGATAGGTACTACAGGGTCCCGGACTCTAATCTTTTCCTTTACAAGGCCCACTCTGCTGATCCAGAAACTATTTCCCAGGGCCCTAAAGGGGTTGCAGCTGCCACTACTAAAAATCCACTCCCCTCTGAAAGGGAGTCCAGGGCTTTAGAGAGATGGGGTAAAAAAGTGTATACTTCTGCTACGCTTTCTATGAGGGCATTAAATTGTCAATTTCATATGATATACAGTACCAAGAGTATTTGTTAGATGAATTGCATAAAAAACTGTCTTCACCTGAACCCCTAGATCGCAAATCACTTCAGGATCTGGTACATAACTCCCAACAGGTTAGCAACCATTTCTTGCAGTGTGGTTATGATGCATTGGAAGCTTCATGTAGGTCAGCTATGATAGGTGCAGTCATACGTAGGCATTCTTGGCTGAAGGAACAATGTCTGCCAGACCATGTTAAAGCAAAGCTTCTGGATGCTCCACTGCTCAGGAGGTCTTAAAGAAATTTGAAGAAAAGGCAAAATCTGTACAAACAGTCAAAGATTTTCTCCAAGTCCAACCACCAAGATTCAGCAGAAATTGGCCTTCCAAGAATTGGTCCTTTCCAGACACAGAGAGATTTCAGAGAGGCAAGAACAGGCGTGCCAGAGGTAGAGGGCAAGCTAGAGGCTCCTACAGAGGACGTCAATGGCAGCCTCCCAACCAGAGAGGTAGTGCAGGACCTACAACTGCTGCACAAGGACAGACTCAATTACTTTACTTTGACACCGCCAACCAGGGCTCATTTGGAAGCACCTTTGGGCGGAAAGCTTTCTTTATTCTCAGAAAATTGGCACAGTATTACAAGTGACAAATGGACACTACAAATAATAGACAAAGGATACAGGTTCCATTTTCACACATTACCAAAAAGAAAAGGCATGCCAGACCTGCCACCGAATCAAAGGGCAGAGGCTTTGAAACAAATCTCTAACTTAATGCAAATGAAAGCTATAGAAAAGGTTCCTCTCTCAGAACAAGGCCAAGGGTTTTATTCCAGACTATTCCTTGTTCCAAGAAAAGAAAAGCAATGGAGGCCTATTCTCGACTTGTCCGCACTGAATACTTATCTCATTGTGCCAAAATTCAAAATGCTGACTCTACAGCAACTCCTTCCCATGCTGGGCAAGGGGTCTTGGCTGGTAACTCTAGACCTCAAGGAGACATACCTGCATGTCCCTATCAGACAAAGTTGCAGAAGGCACCTCAGATTTCTTGCATGTTCAGAGTATTATCAATTCTCAGCATTGCCCTTTGGCTTATCTACTGCGCCCAGACTATTCACGACATGCCTGGCATCAGTAATTGCACACTGCAGACTTCAGGGGATTCAAATATACCCATATCTGGACGACTGCCTTATACAAGCGGACAGCCAACAAACTTTGGTAAAACACTTGAATTATGCCATCCACCTACTTCAGGCCTTGGAATATACAGTCAACATTCACAAATCAAGACTTGTTCCATCCCAAAGAATAACTTTTCTGGGTGCAAGTCTAGACACAACCACCCAAATGGCTTTCCTCACAGAAGAAAAACAGTCAACTACCGGATTACTTCAAAAATCTGACAAGACAAACTCAGCTGACTGCAAGGAAAATCCTGCATGCCCTGAGTTACATGGCTTCTTGCATTCTTCTGATTCCACAAGCAAGGCTGCATATGAGGAAACTACAATGGTACCTAAGGAGTTTATAGACTCAGCACAGTCACAGCTTAGAAACTTTGATACCACTCATTCCATGTCTTCAAAAGGAATTTCTGTGGTGAGCTCAAGCAAGCCAGTCAAACAGGGGTCTGCCCTTCAGCAAACCAATAGCCAGCCAAACCATTACAATGGACGCTTCAGACCACGGATGGGGAGCGCACATGGAGGGCAGATGCATTCAAGGACTATGGTCACAAAAAGAGCTACGCATGCACATAAACCAAAAGGAAATGCTGGCAGTGATACATGCAATCGAGGCCTTCAAACTCTTTCTGCATCAAGGCCACCTGCTAATAAGGACAGACAACACCACAGTTATGTGGTACATAAACAAGCAAGGAGGCACCCATTACTACCCTCTTTGCAGACTGGCAATGAATCTATGGGAACTTTCCTTGAAACTCAATATAGAGCTGCAATCCCAGTTTGTGCCAGGAAAGGACAATATACTGGCGGACAGCTTAAGCAGAAATATCATGGATGCACACGAATGGATGCTGCACCCAGACATCTTCCTTCAGATAACAATCATGGGGTAGGCCGGACATAGATCTTTTTGCCTCTCCCCCCACAATCATCAGCTGAAGAAATTCTGCTCAAGGACATACCACCCACAAGCATGGAGAGTGGACGCCCTCTCCTTCAGCTGGAGAACTCTAACAGTGTATGCATTTCCACCTCTTCCATTAATGACCAAGGTCTTACTGAAGATCAGGACAGAGCAGCCAAAAGTGATTCTGATAGCTCAGGACAGAGCAGCCAAAAGTGATTCTGATAGCTCCGGACCGGCCAAGACAGCACTGGTGCCCACTGTTAAAGAGCATGTCACGCACAAAACCATGGCCTCTTCCTCAATGGCCGCTTCTCCTGACACAGCACAATTACAAAACTCTGCATTCCAACCTGAAAACCTTGCAACTAACAGCCTGGAAAATACCTTGACTCCTCCCCAGGATAAGCTATCCAAGAGAGTGAAGGATATCATCATGGAAGCTCGCCGGCCTTCCACAAGAAAGGCATATTCAGCAAAATGGAAAAGATTTCACACTTGGAGCACCACAAAGGGCCTGGATGCGACAGTGATGAACATGGCACATATCCTGGAATACTTGGCAGAAATGCTCCACAATGGCCTGTCTTACTCTTCCATTAAAATTCATGCTTCAGCAATTTCAGCAGAATACAATACTGACCCACTTGTCTTCTCTCATCCTCTCCTAAGACGGTTTCTAAGAGGAATTAAAACATCAATCCTCCAAGGAAACCACCAGTGCCTACTTGGGACCTTAACTTCGTGTTGGAAAAACTAACACTGCCTCCCTTTGAACCAGCAGCATCTGCAGAACTACAGTTCCTGTCTTGGAAGACTGCCTTCCTTCTGGCCATAACCTCAGCAAGAAGAGTATCTGAGTTACAGGCCCTCATGGCAGTACAGCCATTTCTTATTTTTCATCAGGACAGAGTCTCATTGAGAACCAGTCCTTCATTTATGCCAAAGGTGGTATCCAGGGTCTCATTAAACCAAGCTATTCACCTGCCTACCTTCTTTCCAAATCCACAAAACAAAGGGGAAAAACTTCTGCACACCCTGGACATTCACAGACAGTTGCGCTACTACTTGGACAGAACTAAAAGTTACAGAAAAACTGACCAGCTGTTTGTAGCATATGCTGCTGGTGCACAAGGAAAAGCAATTTCCAAACAGACAATTTCAAAATGGATAGGGAATTGCATTTGTTTTTGTTACTCCTTTCATGGAAAAACTGTGCCAGCTAACATTAGACCTCATTCCACCAGAGCCACAGCCGCCTCCACAGCCTTCTTAAGAGGGGTGGCTACCAAGGACATTTTAGAAGCTGCTACATGGAGCTCCGTGCATACATTTTCCAAGCATTACAATTTAACTTTATATTCCAGATCCAGAGCAGGCTTTGCTACGGCAGTCCTGCAGGGCATTTTAGCTACACCATCCTGTACATAGATCCTACCACCCCCAGATTGGCTATGGTATTCTACCCATATGTGATGACTGCAGATGCATCCTTGAAGGACATAGTACAGTTTTGTACCTACCATAAATGTAGATGTCCGATAGGTATGCATCTGCAGTCAGGTTTACCCTCCCTCCTTCCCCTCTGTGGTATTTCCTGGGTACTTATCCCTCTCATAGCTAGCTGGGGTTATCTATTATGGTGTATTTGTTTTATATATATATATATATATATATATATATATATATATATATATATATATATGTGTGTGTGTGTGTGTGTGTGTGTGTACATATTTCTGTGCATGTTTGGAATTTATTGCATTACTCCAAATTTAGCCTTCCCTAGAGGGCACCTGGCATCTGGGGCAAGGAAAACTGAGGAAGATGGCGTCGGCTGATGCTTTTATACCCCAGGCGCTCTGACGTTGGGGAAAGGGCGACATCAGCCGACGCCAGACCCAGACTTTGGAATCCGGCCGAGCGAAGGGCTGCCTGAGGCAGGACAACCCATATGTGATGACTGCAGATGCATACCTATCGGACATCTACATTTATGGTAGGTACAAAACTGCACTTTTCTTTAGTCGAACTATGTAGGGCATCTGTTTGAGGCCCGTGATCCTCTTGGTGATGTACTTTTGGGGTCTCTCCAGTTGCTGCAAGTGTCTGGTAAGGTACATCCCAAATGGGGCATTGTATTCAATTATGGGTCTGATGAGTGATGAGTAAAGGGGCACAATGACCTCTCTTGATCTAGATGTGAACCCTTTTGTGATAAGGTGGGCTATATAGAAGTTCTTTATAACCACTTCGGCAACGTGATTGTCAAAGGAGAGATTACTATCTACTTGGGTCCCCAAATTCCTAATTACTTTTTCCGTACTTAATAGATTACCACCTATGTGGTAATTTGTGGGCACTTTGTTTTTTCCAAAGGGGATGACTATGCACTTTTTGGCATTTAGCTTTGGCCGTGGCTCTGGCACCAGGTATCCGTCTCTGTGAGACCCTTTTGGAGAATGCTTGTGTCAGCCGGAGAGTTGATTATGGCTCCCAGTTTGCAGTCATCTGCAAACTTGGTCAGCCATAGTCCTCCCGTGTTAGCCTGTACCTCGGAGAAGTATATACCAAACAAGAGAGATCCCAGGACTGAGTCTTGTGGGACGCCACTTGTAACTGCTTTAGAGTATGACATGGCACCTGCAATTCTGACCATGTGGGTTCTATCCCTGAGCCAGTTTGCAACCCATCTTGTGACACATGGGTTGATATTTAAGCTGGTAAGCTTATTTATGATGCCCGAGTGGAGTATTGTGTCGAAGGCTTTTGCGAGGTCCAGGTAGGCTGTGTGGACTACCTTCCCCTCATCTATGGCCTTGGTAACTATTTCAAAGAAGTCAACTAGGTTTAAGAGGCAAGATCTGCCCTTAACAAAGCCGAATTGGGTAGGGTTCAGTGTCTGGAGGTTCCGAATGTCTTTGTTTATGAGTTCCATGATGATACGCTCTATAACTTTGCAGACCAGTCTAGTCAGGCTTGTAGGGCGATAGTTCCCGGGGTCTGTTGTGCCACCACCTTTGTGGAGCGGGACCACTGCTGCTGTACGCCATTCTTTGGGTACATATCCTGTAGTAAGGCTGAGTTTGAACGGTGACATATTATGACTTTATATGCAGTTATAAAATATAACTGCTCTTTTGTCTCCTTTTTACCCTTTCGTATACTGTTTGTTGGCATAATTGTTCCCATAGTCTCTTTGATGTTTGTTTTTAATATAGCCTCGTAATTACCATTATTTCTTTTATATATAACTTCATCCTTAATAGACTCGCATAATAAAACAGGATAACCCCTTCTAATAAACATATTCTTTATAAATTCTAACTCCTCAATGAATTCTTGATATTCCTTTACCATCCAGGTAGCTCTAACCATTTGACCCCTTACTATTGCTTTTTTCTGGTGTCTAGGGTGCCAGCTGTGGTAATTTAAATATGAATTTGAAAAAGTGGCTTTCCTATAAATTCTAGATGCTAAACACCTTTTATCTTGATCAACTTTTAAATTTACATCCAAATAAGACAATTCGACTTTACTAAATTCATAAGTGAATTTAAGGAACTCCACAGTGTGATTAATATATTGTATAAATGCTTCCAAATTTTCAAGACTTCCTTCCCAAATAATAAAAATGTCGTCCAAAAAGCGGGTATATTGCTGGATAAACCTGTTCTGTTCACTGGTGAAAACGTATTCCTGCTCCCAGAAAGACATCACATAGTTGGTGTATATGGGGGCGCAAGCCGCCCCCATCGCTACCCCAGTGACTTGCTTGTAAAAATGACCTTCAAAAAACATAAAATTATTCTTTAAAACTATTTCCACAAGTGTCACAAATACATTTGTACGATCTTGTTCATAAATACCAGTTTTTACTAACTGACTTTCCAGCCATTCCAATCCCATTTTGTTAGGAATGACTGAAAATAAATTGCATACATAAATAGTAAGAATAGTGTGCTCTTTTATGTTAACTGCATTTAACTTGTCCAAAAAGTGCCAGGAGTCTTTAGTTATGTATTTAAATTTTTTCAGCCCTCTTTGCAAATGATGATCAAGATACTTACTAATGAGGCATGTTTTACTTCTTTTGCCATCAACTATGGGTCTAAACTTGATGTTATTTAATCCTTTATATAATTTGGGTATGCCAAATATATTACTGACCATAGGATAATCATTTTTCAAATAGTTATGATCTATTTCGTTTATCTGCCCTTGAAATAATAAATCATCTATCATAACATCTATTTTTAAATAAGCTACATGAATCTCATTTAAATTACTTTCCTCATAGGTATCCGTTGCTAACATATTAAACATGTGGTCTGTGTAATCATTTTTATCCATGATTACCATGCCATTGCCTTTATCTGGCTTCATAAACGAAAGACCCCTGTCACTTGTAAGATTCCGTAACAGTTTTGCTTCTTCTTCACTTAAATTACTAATGTCATCATTGCCAATAAAACTTTTTTTCTTCTTTTTCATATGCTCCCTTATATCTAATTCACATGCCTTCTCAGAGAGCTACCATTGTATTAGCAGGGTGATTAAATTTACTTGGTTTTCTCAAAGTACTCACATTTTGCCCATCATCTTGTGTGAACCACATTTTAATATTCATTTTACGAGTTAACATTTTTAGATCAACCAACCCTTCTGTTAGCTTACCTCTCCTACCCGGAATAAATGTTTAGGTCTAGTATGCACCTCGGTTATATTTTTTGGAATCTGATTAAAGGACAAGGAATGAGGGCCTCCAGATTGAATCCCACTATGGATGGTTTTGTGGAAGAGTTGGGCAATTTAGAGAAGACGTTATTAGCCAGGGGGTATAGCCTTGGCGAGATTAATAGACACTGGTCTAATATAGATCAGTTAAGGTCTACAGCATGTCCGTATTTTGGACCAGTATATGAGGCAAGTGCAATTAGTGGTAATGAACCCAGAGTGGGTTTAGGTGAAACTAGGATCCCTCTTTTTTTATACTAGTGATTATAGAGATATCACAAGTTTATTTGCACTGCACTGGCCTATTTTACAGGTAGATGACGATATAGGTAAGATCGTAGGTGATAAACCTAGGTTTTGATTTAAGAACAGGAAAAATTTGAAGAGGCTACTTTGCCATAACAGTGGTTCAAGTACCATGGCTTCTGCCCCTGGTTTTACCAAGCCATGTGGTGACTGTAATTTTTGTTCCTTTATGAACATCTCTGATACTTTTTATCATCCAGATCTCTGTAGAGAATACACTTTTCATGCTCATGCTAATTGCATGACTCCCCATGTAGTTTATTTAGCAGAGTGCGTTGCCTGCAGCTCCTTCTATGTTGGTAAGACGAACAGGGTGCTGCGTGACAGGATAAGGGAGCACATCTACCACATTAGAAGGGGTTCCATACACAATGCACTCTCTAAACATGTCTTGTGACTGGGAGACTCCCATACATTCAACTTTAGGGTCATTGAGACCATTTCTCCCAGTATTGGGGAAGGTGACATTATTACACACACAGAACATAGGGAGACTTGTTGGATTATCACCCTTCATGCAGATAGAGGGAGAGGTCTGAACGATAGGGCTTCTATTAAGCCCTTATTAAAGAAAAGAAGACTCCAGAAGTAAATAGGAAATAATAGTGGTTATTTATTTGTTTTTTACTGTTGCACATGAGAACATTAACAATGCAGTGTATATATTTATATATACGTGTGTGTGGTATATATATGTATATATATATATATATATATATATATATATATATATATATATATTTATATATATGTGTTTACACATGTATATATTTATATTCAGTATACATATATATTGTTTTATGTTTTTATTTCTGTTTATTTTTTGCATTCTTTGCTTGTGCAGTATTTGTAGGAAATGTGGTCTTTTAGCTTTAATTGTTTCACTTTAAGTGATGTGCATTTTAATTGATGTACTTCAATGATTGGGTGATGCTTTATTACTATGTGTTTAAATGGAGTGCATTTTAGCTTTTTGTATTTGGTCTGATGAAGCTTAACTGCGAAAGCGCTTACCTTTTGTTACAATAAATATCCTGGATTGTTTTTTACTACTGGAGAACTTTGTCATTGTGTTTTTCCTGCCTTGATGCCTACATTTTCCTTTTGGAGTATTTTGTTTACTGGAAGAATCAGTGATTGTGCCTCGTTGCTACAGCAGCTGCATTTCTCTGCTTGGCTTCTGCCTGGTTCATCCGTTGCTTACTTGCTGCATTATTTCAATTCTTTGCTAGAATAGTTACACACTTTGTAATCCCCATATACATTGGAGATTATAACAGGGTCACTAAATGCTGAAAAACATTGTGCTCCTTGTATGACATCTGTAAGCTCCGAAATGCTAACAAATTCAGCATTATCAGTCATACTAAAAAAATCGACAGTGGTATTGTCCACATTTTCCTGCTCACATACCTGATGCATGTCATTCGACAACCTTACTTCAGTGTCATTTGAACTTAGATTATTAATATTATCACTAGTGTCAAAACACAAAAAATCATGATAGCAGCCAGTTTTTTCTCCTATTACGCTTTCCACCCTGTTCGTTTTTGCAGTTAATCCAGAATGACTTAACGAACCAAAATTAGCGGCATTAATTACAGTCCAAGTTAAGAAGAGAGTCAGACATTGCATAAACATTTACTTGTAGCAATGGGTCGGCTGAATCTTCTATTTCCATCTTATTTGATGGTTGCTGTGGAATTTTGATTGATAATTCCACTTTTTGGGCCTCGCTCCTTGTTGCAAAAATGTCTCGTTGTCCTCCCTTCTCAGTGGCTGCCCATTCTGCCCTCGATTGCGCAATCTCTCGGATCGTCTGGGCCCTCCTTCTAAAGGGTGCTCCTCCTGTTGAAAGTTGTAATTATTATATGTATGAAGTCAGTGTATGTATTTAGTTACATATTTTATGCATTTAGAAAATTGTATTATTTTAATTGTCAACATTTGATTGTAATGAATAATTAATTAATTGAATGTGTTGATTGAGAGTGGGAGGGTATTTAAAGAAGTGTGGCAGATGTGATGGCTGTTCTGAAGAAGTCTGTGAAATAAAGACGAAACCTACGTAAACTGTCGTCAATAAAGTGCTCAAGTGTATACTGAAGTTTGTGGTTCCTGTTGTCGGAGTTAGTCTATTTTCCTTGTTTGAGGTGGCAGTTTTTATATGCCTATATGTTACTTGCCCAAAGGGGAATTGAGGGAGACCGCATCAAGGTTTTGGGTGTCTTCCCTTGCATCAAGCTATGGAAGCCATACTGCATTCCCAAATATAGACCCAAGACACTGAAGGCCAAATGGTCATTGGGCAGTTTTCTTGTGCCACTGCTGACTCAGTCTTGGCCTCCTTTCCACTTGGGTCTCTACTTGAGATCTTTTCAGGTTGGCCCACAATTTCATGGAGTTTCTGAAGTCTAAGCAGTCAGTCCTTGAAAAAGCTTCGGCATCAAGGTTACCCTGTGTAAAAAGAAAAATAGAGTCTTCTCCCTAGAGAGAGAGGGTTAGATACTTTAGATTTAAATGTTGGTTATGTAAACCAGATATCCCCAGTTTCTTATATGGAACCTGTTGAGAACACCCTTTCCACAGCTTTGCCACCTGAGGATCTTTGATGTTCTTCATTCCACATTGCTGCAGTCCTAACTATTGGGTAGTCCGCTGTCCAGTCGGCCCGAATACCAAAGTATATGGCTGACGTCGGTCAGGGCGCATTAGACTGACGTCAGTACGTCAGGGT
Source organism: Protopterus annectens (assembly GCF_019279795.1). Classification (NCBI taxonomy): domain Eukaryota; kingdom Metazoa; phylum Chordata; order Ceratodontiformes; family Protopteridae; genus Protopterus; species Protopterus annectens. Next base: position 713,348,251 of record NC_056725.1, on the reverse strand, counting down.
ACTAATGCGCATGACCGACGTCATATCCTCAGTCTTTTTTGCCGCATGGTCCGATGCAGAAGCAGTTTTGCGAGTGCAGGTTGGCGTTCTGAAATTTTCTGAAGTCGGAGTTTCAGACCGAATCAAAGTTGGCTAAGTACCGCGTTGGGGAACATTTTGGTTTTTCTTGCCTCAGTATTTAACGGATGTCAGAAAAAGTGAATAACTGTATTTCTTGTGGGAAACAGATACCTCATAGGGATTACCATACCTTGTGTATACCTTGTTTAGGGCCTGAGCACGGCGTTGTTGGATGCCGCTCTTGTGCTAGATTTAACAAACGCACTATTAAGAGAAGGTTAGACTGTGCCAGGTTAGTGTTTGGGAAGCGTTGTAATTATAAAATGCCGTCGGATGCTCCGGCGCTTCGTCAAAAGCGCAAGGACAAAACAGCGAAGCCTAGGGTTGATGAACCGGCAGTCCCGGACGTCGGTTCTTTAGAAGGCTCAGTGGAGCCAGAGGTTTTGCCAGGAGTTTCTTTGGAGTCTCAGGCAGAGACTTTACTGTTACAGGATGTGCCTTCTCAGGAGGTAGGCCAGGCTGAGGGGGCTTCTCAGGTAACTGTTCTTCCCTCTCTTCCCAAGGTAGTTAGAGCCTCTCCTTCTGTTTCCAAAACTTCTTTGAGAGGTAGGCCAAGTTTAGCTTCAGTGGGGGCTTCTCCTAGCACTTCAGGTTCTGTGCCTAAGAAACATATGCTTAAAATGGCAGAAGATTTGATTACTATGATTAGAGGTTCTATGCCCCCTCCTGAATAGAGGCCTAGGGTGGAACCTGAGTTTGAGAGTTTTGAACAGTGTTCAGAGGCTTCTGAGTCTTCTGCGGAAGACTTGCAGGAGTATCCTCCTTATTCTGATTCTGATGTGGATGATTCCACTCCTACAGCTTCTCCTCCTGAGGATTTCTCATTTTCAGAGACTCTGCATTCCATGAGGGAGCACTTTAAATGGGAAGGCCAAGATTACTCTGATTCCAGGAAAAGGCTTAGGGAATTCTTGTTTTTACCCCAGCATAGGCCCTTAGCTATACCTCCTGTGTTGAATGTGGTGGAAGATGTTTTTGCAGAGGCTTCCCTGAACCCTGATTCTTTGCCTCCTGCTCCTGTTAAACCTGATAGGTACTATAGGGTGCCTGAAGCTCATAAGTATCTTTTTAAGAGTCCTAGGGCAGACCTGGAAACTGTTTCTCAGGGACCTAAAGGTGTTAAGGCCTCTGTTGTTAAAAACCCTGTTCCCACTGATAAAGAGGCAAGGGCTTTGGATAGATGGGGAAAGAAAGTGTATACTTCTTCCACTTTAGCCATGAGGGCGTTAAATTGTCAGTTTCACATGCTAAAATATCAAAATTATCTCCTTTCACAATTGAAATCTAAGGTGGATGCTTTGGCGGAAGGTATTGAGTGTAAAGAGTTGCTGGATTTAGTTCATGTGTCTGAACAAGTGGGTAAGCATTCTTTGCAATGTGGTTTTGATGCTGTACAGGCCTCCTCGAGGGTGGCTGCCACTAGTTCTGTTCTTCGCAGGCATGCCTGGTTGAGGGATCAGAATTTAGCTGAGCATGTTAAGACAAGGATTTTGGATGCTCCTTTACAGTCTGATGTGTTGTTTGGTTCGCCTGTGGAAGCAGTTTTAAAGAAAATGGAGGACAAAGCTAAGTCTATGCAAACTGTTAAAGATTTTTGCAGGTGCAGCCACCGAAGTTTAGTAGAAATTGGCCTACTAAGGGATGGACATATCCTGCTTATGATTCCCAGTCTAGGGGTAGGTCTAGACGTGGTAGGGGCAGAGCTCAAGGTTCTTTTAGGCCTAGAACAGGGAGTTCACCTGCTCAGACTTCTGGTGAGGGCAGGGGTCAGTCCTTTCGTAAACAGACCCAATGACCTGCCTTTTCAGCTGCCAGTAGATTCTCGTCTGGCAGCTCCTTTGGGAGGAAGACTGTCTCTTTTCAAAGAAAATTGGGATTTAATTACTCAAGACAGATGGGTGTTGGATATCATTCACCACGGTTACAGGTTTTATTTCCATACATTGCCCCTTTCAAAGGCATGCCAGACGTTCCTCCTCCACAAAGGAAAGAGGCTCACAAGCAAATTTCTCTGTTACTCCAAATAGGGGCCATTCAGCCAGTCCCTGTATCAGAAAGGGGCCTAGGATTTTATTCTCGCCTGTTCCTAGTACCAAAGAAGGGGAACACGTGGAGACCAATTTTGGATTTATCTATCCTCAACACTTATCTGGACATTCCCAAGTTCAAGATGTTGGCGTTACAACAGCTTTTACCTCTGCTGGGCAAAGATCACTGGATGGTAACTTTAGATCTCAAGGAAGCTTACCTTCATGTGCCTATAAGACTAAGTTGCAGGAAGTATCTGCGTTTTCGAGCTGGAAATTCTCATTATCAGTTCTCTGCATTGCCCTTTGGCTTATCTACTGCGCCCAGAGTATTCACAAAGGTTCTGGCTCCAGTGATAGCTTACTTCAGGCTAAAAGGAATTCAAATCTATCTTTACTTGGGCGACTGCCTGATTCTGGCTCAAGAAAAGGAAGACCTTCTGCAGCATCTGGAATATGTTATAGCAGTGCTAAGATGCCTAGGGTATTCTGTGAGCGAAATAAAGTCCAGTCTAGTACCCTCTCAAGACATGTGCTTTCTGGGTGTGAGACTGAATACAGCAGCCCAGATGGCCTTTTTAACCCCGGACAAACAAAAGAGTCTATCCCTTTACTTCCATCAACTATCTCATCAGTCCGTGCTGACTGCAAGGACAGTCCTTCAAGCATTAGGGTTCATGGCATCTTGTATTCTGGTGCTTCCCAATGCCAAACTGCATATGAGGAAGCTGCAATGGTATCTCAAAAATGTATGGACACAGCACTGCCAGGATTTGGACACTGTCATTCAAATAATACCTTGCCTTCAAAGCGAATTTTTGTGGTGGGCTCAGGAATGTCACCTAAACAAGGGACTCTCTGTGACCCGGCCAGAGGCGAGTCAGATTTTAACGACAGATGCCTCGGACATTGCTTGGGAGCTCATCTAAATGGAAAGTGGATACAAGACAAGTGGCCTGCCAGACTACAGCATCTACATATCAACATGAAGGAGATGTTAGCAGTCCAGTTTGCATTAATGGCTTTCAAGGAGTTACTTCTTCCAGGGCAGGTGTTGATTCTAACAGACAACACAACTGTCATGTGGTACATCAACAAACAAGGGGGAACACATTCTTATCCTCTATGCAGGCAAGCAATGATTTTATGGGAGACTGCGCTCAGCTTGCAACTGACTCTTCAGGCAAGGTTTCTGCCGGGAGCACAGAACTCCTTAGCAGATGTGTTAAGCAGACAAATCATGGATCCCCACGAGTGGAAACTGGATCTTCATGTATTTCAGAAATTGACAGTGTCATGGGAACTCCAGACATAGATCTGTTCGCTTCTCCACTAAACCACCAGCTGCCAAAGTTTTGCACAAAGGGTTTCATCACACAGCTTGGAAAGTGGATGCTCTTTCTTTCAGTTGGAAAAATCTTCATGTGTATGCCTTTCCACCTCTGCCTCTTCTTCCAAAGGTGCTCTTAAAGGTCAGACAAGACAAGCCAAGGATGATTTTAATAGCTCCAGATTGGCCTCGGCAACACTGGTACCCACTACTAAGGAGTCTGGTAAGGAAGCCTCCATGGCCTTTACCTTTGATTCCACATCTGTTATCTCAGAAGGACGGTCATCTGCTCAATGTCAAGCTTCACTCTCTTCATCTAACAGCCTGGCATATTCTGTGTTGAAACACAGCAGGTCTCAACTTCCTCAACAAGTTTTAAATGTGATTATGGAAGCTAGAAGACCTAGTACAAGGAAAGTGTACACAGAAAAATGGAAGAGATTTTTATTTTGGAGTACAGCAAAGAATTTGGAGATTTCTGAGCCTAATTTGAGTGTGGCTCTTCAATATCTTACTGAGTTATTGGACAAAGGTTTGTCCTTCTCTTCCATTAAGATTCATGCTGCAGCAATTTCAGCTCACTATGATTGTGACCCACCATTGTTTTCGCATCCTTTGTTCAAGCAGTTTCTTAGAGGGCAAAGAATATAAGACCCCCGTAGAGCTCCTACTCCTGCTTGGGATCTCAATTTTGTGTTGGAAAAACTTACTCTACAACCTTTTGAGCCTGCGGCTACTGCTGAATTGAAATACTTGTCATGGAAGACTGCTTTTCTGTTGGCTATTACTTCTGCAAGAAGGGTGTCTGAGTTGCAGGCCCTTATGGCAGTGGAGCCCTGTTTGATTTTCCATAAGGATAGGGTATCATTACGTACTAATCCTTCCTTTATGCCTAAGGTGGTTTCTAGTGTGGCTTTAAACCAAACTATTCATTTGCCTACTTTTTATGCAGACCCCCAAAATAAAGGGGAAAAGATTTTGCACACTTTAGATGTACACAGGCAATTGTGTTATTATTTAAGCAGGACTAAGGATTTTAGGCAGTCTCAGCAGTTGTTTGTTTCTTTTGCTTTGAGTTCGCAGGGCAAGCCTGTGTCAAAACAAACTATTTCTAGGTGGATTGGGTTTTGCATTGCATTTTGTTATTCCCATCATGGCAAGGAGATTCCAGCTGGGATTAGGCCTCATTCCACTAGGGCTACTGCCACTTCAACAGCATTTCTAAGGGGTGGCAACTAAGGATATTTTGGAGGCAGCTACTTGGAGTTCAGTGCATACTTTCTCTAAGCATTATCACCTTCCTCTCTACTCTAAGTCTAGGGCTGGTTTTGCCACAGCTATTTTGCAAGGCATGTTGTCAGCTCCTGCTTCTTTATGATTTGCCAGCCTCCCTTACCTCTGCTTTGGGATTCTACCCAATAGTTAGGACTGCAGCAATGTGGAATGAAGAACATAGTACAGTTTTGTACCTACCATAAATGTAGATGTTCGAGGATCCACATTGCTGCAGTCCAATTTACCCTCCCTCCTTCCCTCTGTGTTTAGGGGTGGTTGTGTAGGTGAGGTTATATGCTGATAATTTTGTATATATTGTACATATTTTTGGTGCAGGTATATTGGGCCTTGTCTTTTTAGGGTCTTCTGACATCTGGGGCAAGAAAAGACTGAGGATATGACGTCGGTCATGCGCATTAGTACCCTGACGTACTGACGTCAGTCTAATGCGCCCTGACCGACGTCAGCCATATACTTTGGTATTCGGGCCGACTGGACAGCGGACTACCCAATAGTTAGGACTGCAGCAATGTGGATCCTCGAACATCTACATTTATGGTAGGTACAAAACTGTACTTTTTAGAGATGCTTTTCATAGGATGAAAGACCTTCAGCTAAGACGCCAAGGAGTTCTTCTCAGGCCAAATTAAGTACAAGTAGGTTCTGGGGGCTTGGAAACTGCACCATATTGGCCATCTGAACAATCGTGACTCTGGTGAGGATTCCCTTTCAACAGTAAACCCTCCCACAGTCTCAGGATGGGTTGAGTAACCTATCCAAGGAAACTGTTACCTCAGACAAATGTTTTGGGATATTATTTTGGAATGCACAGTAGAGTTCATGACCTTCTGGATTCCTTCATTCCTGCAGATCAGATAAAGTTGGCCTTTGCAGTTCATTAATCAGGACCTGGGCTAGGGGGCCATGGAAGGCCCCCCCGTCAAAGGAACCAGTGAGAGGGAGTTTTCTTCCATATTCTTCCTGGCTCTCAGGCAGGGGATAGACCATAGAGGCTACCAAAGTTGAGAATGCTTACCCCTTTCTTTTCTGCCTCTCTCTCTCTTTACTGGTGCCTGGAGACTGTAAGGCTTCACTGAATCCCAGGGTGTCCAGTATGCATGTCCCTATATGCAGAGATCAAAGCCATAGGAAGGGTGGGGTGAAGGGGGCAAATACCCTAGGTATTAGCTTTAAACTTGGTCACCACTGTAGAAGAGGTGTCAATTATGCCTGAGAGAACCATATCGGCAGTCACAGTCATGGCTGCTTAATTGCCACATTGGTTAATCTGCGTGTTTTAGGAACAGTAGTAAGGAGTTAGAACAGATCTTTGCTACATTTTAGTTAATAGGTATTATGTAGAGATATAACAGCTGTTTTATACAGTTTAGCAATGAATCTAGCCCCCTGATTTTTATGGTACATTTTTATTTCTCAAAAATTATCTCTAAGCAATTTTTCCCTACTTGAACAGATTCCTATGGACATATCACTTGGACTTTACAATATCTGCCTTTGGTTCTTGTACTGTTGCAGAAATTTCATCACAACTCCTCTGAAGCACGTTTACAACCTTTGCCTTATTACGCCAGATACCTGGAAATCCTCTTGTCAGACCAGTACCAAAAGAAATTAAGCCCCTTTGCATTTACTTCTGCCATCCTATCCACCCTTGGTAAAACTCTTGAAAAAAAATGGAGGTAACCAACTTATCACTTGTCTATAAAATATCATTTGCTGTCCACCAGACAGCACAGATTTTAGGAACACAATGACTACTACGTGAACCTTGACTGAAAGGAAATATTACTGCAGCTCTTCATTGACTTAATCCGTGCCTTTGATATTGTTAGCCACCCAGTACTGCTTCTACATTTGTAAGACACTGGGATCAGCCTTGATGCTACTGCATGGCTCAAAAGCTTTCTATCCAACCATTTATTCCAGGTAAAAATAGGAGCTTGTCTTTCCAACTGTACTCATTCAACCTGGAGTCTCACAAGGCTCCACTCTAGCACATTTTCTGTTGTCCAACTTCATCAACAAAAGTCCATTTGATCTGCTCCATTTACCACTTCTTTATGCAGATAACATGGTAATCTATTGGTGTGATACCTGATGTCATACAATTAAAACTCAACTGTAAAAGGACCTTCTTCATCTACAGCACTGGCTAAACTCCAAGAAACTACTGCTCAGTACCAAAAAAAAAAAAAAAATGAAAGTCATTTTATTCAGCATCCTTAAATGATTATCCAGAACCCCCAATCCTTTCATATCCTTGACTGTGATAACAGTCCCACTGAAACCAGCACCTCCTTTACACTAGCCAGATCTCCAAATCTCTCATCACTTAACTTCCATGAGCACATAGAAATGTTGAGAGCCAAGCACCTTCAGGGCCAGCAAAATATCTCTGTTCCTCACACATCTAACAAGGTTTGCTGTAGGAAAAGTCATTCTCCCTGCTCAACTTGAATGTAGTCTCCCCTTGTTTACATCTGCCTCTGTAAAATCACTAGCATCCTTCAGACACTCTTCAATAAAATGTTTATTTCATGTCTTACTCGCTACAGGAGGAATACCACTTCCTTGTTCTTTCAATGGCTACGTTGCTTCCAGTACAGGTCAGGTCAAATTTACTTCTTGGTTCTGTACTCTTCAAAATACTTGAAACTTGTTGCCCCCTTCCCCACTCTTCTAAACTTTTTACTGACATTCAGACATGTAACCTAAGAAGCCAAGTCAGAGCAACTCCTCTACAAACCTCATCTCTTAGATTGCACTCTACCAGCCATTGCATCTCTGTACTGGACTCAAAACTGTGGCATTCACTTCTTGATTTAACTGATCATACAAACTACTCACAATTCAGGCCACAGTTCAAACAATACTTACTAAATAATTGGAATGCAACTGTCCAGCTAAAGGGTGCGTCACCTAAACAGATATTTCAAACCTTATAGTACCTTTTATCTCCAGTGTACTTTATCGATTAACTCACTAATCCTAAACCATGATTCAGCTTACCCCACATCATTACTTCTCGAAACTACTATGCGTAATTTAGTCCCCCTCTTTCATCTTACTGGTTTCTATTAGCTTTCCTAACCAAGCTAATACTGCCATATCTCCACTACTTGTACTCTTCATATTTGTCTATTTTTCTGTTTTTTTTTTATACCTAAGGTGCATGTTTATTTTGTTAGATCTATGCATTTGTCATATTTTCTATGCTTAGTCATGAATGGAAACTACTGCTATTCGTATATTGTACATTGTTTTGTTACATTATGATGATACTCAGGCTGAGTCATTGTTTGATCAGTGCTCCTCCTGTAAATTGGTCATTGAGCAGTGCTCCTCTTGTAAATTGGTCATTGAGCAGTGCTCCTTCTGTAATTGGTCATTATTTGAGCAGTCATTGATTGAGCAGTGCTCCTCCTGTAATTGTTCATTGTTTGATCAGTGCTCTTCCCATGTAAACTAAACACATTTAAATGAATGTAAATAAATTGTGTGGATAGCAGCTGTTTACATAGCTTTAAGACATTTTTTGTTTCAGTAAAAGGTAGTCAGTTAACCGTAACAAGTTACAGGTTAGAAAAGGTGTTTGATATAGCAAAGAGTTACTATGTAGAATCTGTGTAACTTTGTGTGGCTTAGCGCTATGAGAAAATTATTTAGTTTGTTGTTCACCTCCAAACTCTCAGAAGTCTTTTTGTTCCTCAACTTCAAGGTTGTGGTGAGGGCAGGTTTTCCAGGATTTCAACTGATTTTGGTACATTTCTGATAAATGGCACAGGTGATACTATAGACTGAGGCCTTGGGACTTCTATTTCCAGTTATCCTGTCCAAATGAGCTTTTTCTGCTCTTGGGGTTTCCAAGCAATGACATGTTTTGCTTGTTGCCTTCTTGAAGACCAAGGGCATCTATATCTATTCTTATTTACACAACTACCTACTGCAGGCTCAGTCTGAGAAGGAAATGCAAGCAGATGTGGTCATCTGTAGGTGTAGTACCTCACATCATATAATTGAAACTCTGGAGATTTCACCCTTATCTCCAGAACTTTGGATTTTCATGGCAACTGTTGTGTACATGGTCTTTGTATGTGCTGTCTTGGACATGTAAGCTAGGGTTTTCCTGCATCCAAAAAATGTAGGAGAGAATCCTGCCTCTGACAGACCTCTAGACAAAACTCAGTTCTAGAGCTGTTTACTGAATTTCCTGTTTGCACTTATTTTTAAAATCGTTTTTTTCTCAAAACTTGCATTTTATCTGTCTCTGGCCTAGCACTCAAGTGTGGGGTCATTTACTGCACTGTTATAACTTGTTGATACTTGTGAACCTCTGCTATCGCTGAAAAAAACAAAAAAACAAAAAAATCTTGCTTTTTTCCCACTTTTCTGAGATTTAAAAATGTTCAGTTACAGGCTTGCTGTTCTGAACTGTTTGTAAGTTTCTTGGAGGCCATTTTTTGCTTGGGCTAAAGGGAAGTCTCTCTGTTCATCAGTGGCAGTTATAAACATTGAGCAGCCTGCCTGCCCCTGTGGAAGTGGTTACTGACGTGAAACTGTAGTTTTATTGGCCATTTTGGGTCAATTCCAAACTCATTGATCTTCCTCTCTTAAATCCCTCTTTTGCGCGGTTTTGTGCATAGCGCAACAATGGGCAGTGCCGCCTAATTGGGTTTAAACTATTCCTGGCTCCACAAAGTCTGCTCTTCACTTTTTCTCTGTGTCTCAATTTAAACACCATATTCTCATTCTAAGGCCCTTCACTGGTCCAAATAAGTAATCTTGCAAGTTAGCACTATTAAAACCATAAGCACTACTTACTCTTATACTCTCTACGATTACCTTGTCCCCTATTGGCCCGTCTTAATTCAGTTTCCCTATATTACTCTAGCATGTCCAAAGGTCAGTCAATGGTTTCTTCTCCAGTCCAGCTGGTGAATCTGGGAATTTTGAGGCAATGTTACAACTGTCTCGTACACGGACAACCCTCTCCTCCTCCAAACAGGTTCAAATATATGTGAGAGATGCAACCATATAGCCAAACTGGAGGCTGAGCTCTCTCATCTCAAAACTGGTGAAACCAGTCAGGAGGAGAAGGTAACCTCACACAACACAATTCCAGTATCACATAGTCCCACCACATCAGCGAACCAAACACATAAATACACAAAAACATACTTGGAGGCTCTAAATAAAAATCTACCTAAGCAACAGAGACCTCCAAAGCAGACATCCAAGCAAATGCTACCCCAAAACAAAACACGCACAACACATAGCCCACAAAGTCAGTGTGTCAAGCAGCCACAGCCCTTAAGGCTGAATAACACATCTGATACTCTTGTAATAGGTGACTCTATTGTCAGACACACTGATATCCCGCTCACCAGGCTGAATAAAGAGAAGGTCACAGTGAGCTGCCTGTCGGGCGCTTGGATCCGCCACATAACGCAAGCACTCGGGTCACTCCAAAGCAAATACAAATATGACTCCGTCATTGTACATGCTGGTGTGAATGACCTGAGACGTACCTCCCTGGACTACATGAAAAGAGACATAGAGGAGCTCTCTGATCATGTAGCCCAGGCCGGTATGACCCTGACCTTGAGCAGCATCTTACCCTCACCCAGAATGATGCCACAGTACAAAGTCAAAATGATCGATTTTAACAATTGGCTAAAATGTTGGTGTAATTCTAAGGGGATCCAGTGTCTGTCAGCCTGGGATGACATGCTCGACAAGCCACGTTGCTTCGCTAGGGACGGCTTGCACCTGTCACCACTGGGCTTTTGGATATTGGCAAAGGCTCTTGCCACCCCAATAGTGCCTTTTTTAGGCAAGGCTCAAAAGTCAAACCCACCTCCATAGACAGCACAAGAAACAAGAAACTAAGGGTAATGCTGCTAAATGCCAGAAGTCTTAACCTCAAAATGCACTCACTGGAAGCTCTCCTCAGTATGGAGAACATCGATATCTGTGCAGTGACAGAAACCTGGTTCAAGGCTCCAGAGAGCACCCCAGCACTACCAGGTTATACCTCATATCATGCTTTTCGGCCCCAAAACCTGGACCGAACCACAAAAGGAGGGGGAGTTTCCATATTTATCAAGGATATCCACACCTCCAGGTTAGTGGCATTGCACGAAGTATCGGAGACCATCCATGTGCAACTAACAGTGGGCAAGACTACTTTTCAGTTTATAGCATCCTACAGACCACCCTCTCAAAGTCAGGAATCCCACTCGGCTTTCCTGAAAACATTGGAGAACATGAAGATCTCTCCGAACACCATTATATTGGGCGACTTCAACTACCCAAACATAGACTGGGAGCACTATTCAAGCCCCAGCACCTTAGCCCAAAGGTTCCTGGAAATTATAAACTCAAATGCTATGGAACAACTAGTCACCACTCCCACAAGAGGGGATAACATACTAGATCTGATCATTACCAACATGGGGACTCTATGCTCTACACCTGAAGTATATCCCTCATTGGTAAGATCAGACCATAAATTAATTTCACTGGATGTCCACATCCCGACCCCACCCCCAGCCCAGAAAACCACAGTGAAAAACTTCTCAAAAGTGAACTTCTCACTACTCAAAACCGAAGTGGAATCCTTCAAGGCCCCAGGGGCCAGTGGAAACTACGGCCCAAACTGCAGAATCCTATATAAACGCATTCTACGGACATCTCCAGGAATGCATGGATCATGCTATCCCAAACAAAACCAAAACCCAAACATCCAAAGGCAGGCGTCCAGTCTGGTGGACCCCAGCCATAAATAAACTGTACAACAGAAGGAGGAAGATACTACATGATGGAGCAAAATCCCTAATAGGGAAGGCATCTCTGATCAGTACTAGCAAAAAATTACGATCCCTCATAAAATCCTCCAAGGCCAGCTTTGAGAGAAAAATTGCTCAGGACATTAAAGACAATCATAAGGCTTTTTTCAGTTATGTTAGGAACCTGGGATGCAACTCCCAGACTTGTTCTGATTTGATTCTAAATGACAAAAAATACAATGAACCCACAGACATCGCCAATATCCTGGCAGACAGGTTCAGTGCAAACTTCTCACCCCCTTCCCCCAAAAAAAAGAGCAAGTATCTATCCCGGCAGAGGGCTGCCTCCCAAACATCTCTGCTCAGGTGAAGGTTGCCCTCTCCAAAGCAAAAAACACTGCTTCCATGGGACCAGATGGCATCCCGGGTTGCATCCTACATGAACTCCAAGAAGAACTAATCCCTCAAATAAAACAGCTGTACAATCTCAGCCTCACTACAGGATATGTGCCCACAGAATGGCGTACAGCAATAGTGGTCCCACTCCACAAAGGTGGAGCCTCTACGGACCCTGGAAACTATCGCCCCATAAGCCTGACTAGCTTAGTCTGCAAGGCTATGGAGAGAGGATCATCATGGAGCTTATAAACAAAGACATTGGGGACCTACAGACACTAGATCCTACCCAGCTCGGCTTTGTCAAGGGCAGATCCTGCCTTTTGAACCTGGTTAACTTCTTCGAAACAGTCACCAAAGCCATAGATGAAGGGAAGGTAGTCCACACAGCCTATCTGGACCTAGCAAAGGCATTTGACACAATACCCCACTCGGGCATCATAGATAAGCTATCCAGCTTAAATATAAACCCCTATGTCACAAGATGGGTCGCAAACTGGCTCAAAGACAGAACCTACAGAGTGAGAGCTGCTGGAGCCATGTCAGACTCGAAACCGGTCACATGTGGCGTCCCACAAGGTTCTGTCCTGGGACTGCTCTTGTTCGGTATATACTTTTCCGAGGAACAGGCCAATGTGGGAGGACTATGGCTCACCAAGTTCACAGACGACTGCAAACTAGGCGCCATAATCAACTCTCCAGCTGACACAAACATCCTTCAGAAAGGTCTCACAGAGGCGGATAACTGGTGCCAGAGCCATGGTCTAATGCTAAATGCCAAAAAGTGTATAGTCATACCCTTTGGCAAAAACAATGTGCCCACAGATTACCACATAGGCGGTAACCCATTAAGTACAGAGAAAGAAATTGGGGATCTGGGGATCCAAGTTGATAGCAATCTCTCCTTTGACAACCACATTGCCAAAGTGGTTAAAAAGACCTTTTACATAGCCCACCTCATCATGAAAGGATTCACTTCTAGATCAAGAGGTAATAGTGTCCCTTTATTCATCCCTCATCAAGCCCATCATAGAATGCAATGCCCCTTTTGGGATGTACCTTACCCGACACCTGCAGCAATTAGAAAGACCCTAAAAGTACCTCACCAAGAGGATCAAGGGACTCAAACAGATGCCATATGCTGCTTGGTTAAAAAAACTCCAGCTCTACTCAGTTGCATACCGCCTACTTCGAGGAGATCTATGCTTGACATATAAAGCTATGTCCAATCCAGAATTAATGGACATGCTCCACCTCAGTAAATCTAAATCCCTTAGAGCCACACGCTCAAGGGACTTGAACCGCAGCACTGAAATAAATAGAATTTGCTGGAGGGACAGATTCATAACCCAGAGGCTCCCTTCGCTCTGGAATAGAATTCCAATTCATGTTAGGCAGAGCACCTCACTGAATCTCTTCAAGAAGAATCTTGATGAGTGGATGGGGGATCGTAGGTTTGTCCCGGGGATTACTTCCGTGTCACTATTAGACAGAGGCACAGCAAACTAAACCTTAAAAAGGGCACAGTATACTCAAATCAAGGGGTGGCGTAAGCCAAACAAAATCGGGCTAGGCTTATAATTGCCCCAGGGCAGATAGCCTAGTATGAACCTATGAACCTATGCCAGATATGCTGCCATGTCATCAACCTGTTTCTGACATGTTTGTGTTCCATTTACTTGCGATGCTGGTACATAGTCCTTGATTCACATCTTTTCTGAACACTATAAGCATAACGTGCAGTCCAGAAGCAGGTCAGTATTTGGCACAGTCTTGCCATGGGTTCTTCTGTGATCACCTCAGCACAATTCATGGATGGGGCAGGCTTCTGTTCACTTTTTAGTAATAGTTTCCACCTTTTGCATATACTGCTTTGGTAGTCTTCCCTTATGCAGTGAACAGTACTGCTGCAGTGATTCATGCAATGAACATTCTCCATAAAGCCCAATTCAAACTTGAGCTCAAATACTATGTACAAAAGACCTGGTCCTGTCTTTGTCAAGCTCAAACCTGATAGCCTACTGATTTCTTCCTAATTTCTACACCCTTACTCTTAACATATTTCTTTTTTTTATTTTCTTTCTAATGATTTTATTACTGTATACCTACATCTTGTTCATGTAAATATTGTTGCATTTGGAGTTTATTGCTGTTACTTGTAAATATTTTTGCATATGGAGTATATTGCTGTTACTGTACTTTCTTTCTGCAACTGGAACACAGCTGTGAAAAACAGTGAATTTTAGGTTTTGATGTATAACTTCTTGAGGTACTTTTCCGTTATCGGGGTAACAGGTGTAATGATTAGTCGCTTAAATTTTAATTGCTGTTACAAATGTAGAAACTTAAGTTGATGTAATGCTTTTGCATTATCATGCATTTTCTAAAGGATATGACAGGATTGATAGGTCGTGTCATTGACCATTTGATTGACATATGATATATCCTTATTTTAGTTTGTATTTCTGTTTCCTATTTGTAAAAGTGAATGTGTAAATAACTAGATGTCCGACTACCCAGTGATATGGCAGTTTGTGTTGCTGCCTCACAGTATGTAGTTCTCCGGTTGTCTTGCTTTCTGCAAGTCTATTTGTCCTCCTCTCTTCCCTGTACGATGTGAGTTTTTTTTTTTACTAAGGCTGTCAGTTTCCTCATACATCCCACAGACCAGGCTGATGCAAATGCTGTGTCTGTGTGTCTGTGTGTGTCCTGCAATAAACAGGACCACGACCCTGTGTAAATTTAGGTTTTGGCTTAATGTCCATTGAGTGCTACCACAGCAGTTGCTGAACGATCAACGTTATACTGAGCGCTAGGATTCCAAACGCTCATTGTGACTGTTGCCCCGATAACGAAAAAGTACCCTTCTTGATAGTATACCATTGTAAATATATCTCTTTTTGTAAAATTGTTACTTGCATCTGGAGCTTTTCTCCTCTGATCTCCACTGAAAATGGGCCCCTGGCTCAGTTAGACCAACCCAGTTACCAAATGACAATAAGTAAATAGATAAATAAATGTTACAGTTATGTGAGTACAGTCACCGTAATAGTAGATGTTCGATTACTGTTGCCAAACTAGTTCCCACCCCCACATGCTGTTTTCTTAATTCCACACCAGTGTTGAAGTAGGAGAACGTGTGTGCGCGCGTGTGTGTGTGTGTGTGTGTGTGTGTGTGTGTGTGTGTATATGTATGTGTGTATATATATATATATATATATATATATATATATATATATATATATAAAATGTGTGTGTGTGTGTGTGTATAAAAACGTACAACATCGTCGTTCTTCTCGTTTTTTGCTTCAGAGGTGTAAGTGCCAGGGGAAGGGTCCTTTCTGCTGTAATCCTTGACCTTCGCTGTGCAGAGCTGCATTTGGGTACTCTGATTAGAGTTTTACTATTTTCACCTTGTCCTTTTTTGAGCAGAAAGAAACAAAAATAGGGAAGGCACTTCTCTTGGGTGGGCATATCCACCTTATGTTCACTGACAAAAAAATTAAACAGGGTGTGGGTTGGTTGCACCTTTTCTACAAAATATTATCTTGCATCAGAAGGGATCCCTGGGACTCAAAGCATTTACATGGATATCAAACTGCCTCTAATTCCTGTATGTAGTGGGCACTGCTTCAGCCATGATTATATTCTGAGCATCTACAATTTTGACAAGTATACTCAAAGTAGTATGTTTTTCCATGATGTCTGTTAATTAGCAACCTGCAGAGGTCTGAAAGTTTGTAGTGGGGCTCTGCTCATTTTAATATCCACTTTTGTATTCTTTACTGTTGGGATATCCTGCTGTAAAAGTAGACTCCTGCCCAGCCTGCCGGTCTTCTTCCCTCACTCTGTTGTATAAAAGGTGTGTCTAAAAATGCCATTTTCAGATATTTCTTACTATGACAGAAATGGGAGAAATTGATGGTCCCAGAGTATAGTGGACCAGGTGAGAACTAGAGCACTCATGGTATCAGAATCCCAAAACTGTTATAGAGAAGGCTAATGAAAACAGAAGTGAGGGCATGATGTAGCAACACAAAGAGGAGAATGGAATGGGATAGAAAATAATTGCCACTTTAGCCCTAGAAGAACCCAGGGAAAGTAAAAGAGGACAACGGGGAATGTTTGAGTTAATTTAGAGCAGTTTCAGTATTGCAGTCCAACATTTACTTTTATGTAAGTACAGCTGCGTTAGGAGCTTCGTAAACTATGTCCATCATAGTTCTCACTGTACTTTTTCTTTAGCATTTGAGAACTTTATAATTTAGGCAATTGATTAGAGTTGATGACTTTCTACATTACTTACGTGCACAAGTATATGGTGCAGTGTGAGTGCAGAACACACAGCCTGACCTACTGGTACTGAAGGTGTGAGTCTTTGTCACTTTTTCTTCTCTTCTCTATTTTTTTTCATTACAAGATTAATCTATTTAAAGTTTAATCCGCACAAGTGGGCATTACTATAGGGCTGCCATTGAACTGATTCACACACCCTGGTTTTCTTTCTAAAAGTGATCATTCCATAACAGACAGCTGTTTATCACAGTACAACATTTGTGTTAGTGCACTGTATACCAAGAACAATGCACTTGTATGATTTATACTGTTCATTTTGCTTTTGTTTTTTAGAATATGAATGCATCTAATTGTTTGGTGTTCTGAATGACTGACTTGACTGTGCTGCCTTCTGTTTCACTGTATATTTTGACATCTGCTACAGGTTACAGAAAACACACCTACACTTTGCAAATTTTGTTCCTACAGTTGCATGGAATCGGGAAGTAACTGAACAGTTGTAAAGCCTAGATCAATGATGGCGAACCTTTTGGACTCAGGGTGTCAAAATGTTCGGAAAATGCCTATCTTGACCCTGCTGGCGTGTCCCCCGCAAACAAAAGAGAAACAATTCTTTACATATTCATTTATTTAAATCCCACTTTATTCTGGGGGATTTCAACCTAGATTGGTTTACCTGCATATCAGAACCACCATGTAATCTAATAAATATCCATGGCTACCAGCAGCTAGTCCAAATTCCAACTGGATGTGATAAAAAGTCTAAAAGGGAATCCATCCTTGACTTGGTCCTAACTAACAACCCCACATTGTACCCCCACGCAGGCAGTCTCACCTTAAGTGACCACAACATAATATACCTTATGCGTAGTAGAACAAGCGTATGCAAAACCACTAACTATATATCCACTAGAAACACAAAAAATCTCTCTCCTGGGGTCCTCAATACTTTACTGTATAGCTGTGACTGGACCCCCCTAAAAACCCTCCCACTTGACCAGGCTGTTGCATATTTCAACAAAACATTTCTACAACACCTAGACACTGTCGCTCCATTGCACAAAATCAAAGTTAGAACCTCTACAAACCTCTGGCTCAGTAAAGAAACCAAACAAAAGTCCAGAAACGCTGCCTGGTTTTCCTATAAAAAAACAAAGAAACACAAAGCCTAACTAAGTACCACAAACTGAGCAACTGTGCAAAAAAATGCATTAGGCCAGACAAAAAGTCCTACTACACGACATTACAAACTAAACACCAACACAACCCCCAAAAATGTTGGAAAAATGTAAACCAGCTACTAAAACCCACCCAAAAAGCTACCTCCACACCGACAACCCCTGACACTATAGTTCCCAACGAAACACAATTCAACTCCCACTTTGTAAACTCAGTTCTATCCTTCGTATCACAGGACAGTTCCTTCCTCACTATCCCCCCCCAACACAAATAACTCTAATACAAGCTTTACCCTCAAAACAGTTTCCACCACTTCAATCAACAGCATGCTCTCCAAATTAAAAACCTCATCAACAGCAGCCGACCTACTCCGCAGCTATTTCTTGAAACTCACAGCAGATGCTATTGCTATCCCAATCTCCACTCTCATAAACAGATCAATTGTTGAAAACTATGTGCCCAAACTCTGGAAAATATCCTATGTTGCACCCATACATAAAGGCTAGACCGCCACTGAAATTAATAACTGCAGATCCATTGCTTTACTCCCCCCCCCCCCCCCCCCGGTCAAAATCCTAGAAAAATGCATCCATACCCAGGTGCTAAAATATCTCCTAGACAGCAACATCCTGTCACCTACTCAGCATGGTTTCATACCTGCCCATAGTACCACTACAGCCCTTCTCTGCTTCACAGACGCAGTAAACAGTCTCAAAAACGAAGGCCTGCAGGTGTCAACTCTTTTTTTTTTTTTTTTTTTTTTTTGTTTTGCTTTGGATATGTCCAAAGCATTTGACACAGTCTCACACCAAGTCCTGCTAAACAAACTAAACCAGTATCACGTATCAAGTTCCACTCTTACCTGGTTCCAAAGCTACTTAACTGACATAAGCTGTGAGATGGGAAAATTCTCTCTCTCCTCAGCTACCCATAACTATAGGAGTCCCACAGGGTTCTATCTTAGGACAACTACTATTCACAATCTTCACAAATGACCTCCATACCTCCACACAGCATGCATCTGTCATTCAGTATGCAGATGACACTACCTTAATCAGTGCTGCACAAAACATTCCCACCCTCCTGCAAACAACTCCACTAGCCTTCTCTGACGTTGAACACTACCTTACCAAAGCCCAACTTATCCTGAATCCAAAGAAAACTCAGCTTATGATTATAACCAGTTCTAACAAAAACACTGATAACAGTCAGTTCACTGTCTACTCCACAAATGCTACTCCAATCACTCCAGTGGCACAGGCTAAGCTATTGGGAATAACCATAGACTCCCACCTAAAATTTGAAAGTCATCTCAACTTAACTATTAAATAAGTACATGCCAAACTGACCCTTCTCTGCATCTCCCATTCTGACTAATTTCAACAAAACTGAACTAAGCAAAATGGAAGCCTGCTATAACAGAATTGCCCGCTTTATTGCAAATTGCTCATATAGAACTCATCACTGCATTGCTTTGAGACAGCTCTACTGGCTTGAACTACCAACCTCATAGCCTACAATCAGCTCTGCCTGTGTCATTCGATCTATTACCTCCCAATAAGTCTCCTGCCCTCAAAATCCTAGTACAACATCACTCAGCCAAAAGGCCTCTTGGATCATCAAACAAACTGCTACTAGAAGTCACCAACAGCTACAGTAGCTTTGGAGATGCACTATATAGTAGTTAATTGGCTAAAAATGGAACTCTGTCCCCACTAGCATTCAAAACACATAGTTCAAAGCCTCCTTTTAAAGACCTCATTAGGCAACATCTCAAGCAAAGTTGGCAGTGCCATGATTGCTCCCCAGGCTAGTGAAAGCGGATAAGTTACACATACTAAACCTAGAGTATTTGATAATAGTTTTCAATCTTACTCACAAACACTGGCTAATCTACAATGTATGTACTGTACCTGTGTACTATGTATGTATTCTACCTAGGTTCCAAATTTCAGCTGTACACCACAAATCTATTAATTACCTTTATTTTTAAATTAATATGTTGTTTGTTCTCTCCACTGTAACGGTTGATGTGCTGCATACCACTGTAAAAACATGTATTTTGTAATGTGTGTATACTGATCATGTCTAAATAACTAAATGTATCTGTAATTTTTCTATGTGGAGCTTTTGTCCCCTGGCCTCTGCTGAAAAAGGGCCTTTTTGGCTCAAACACCCCCGGTTAACAAATGTAAAATAAAATAAAAATAAATAAATAAAATACAGTCCAGTCATGTGTGTTGCTGTGTATTAAAAATTAAGGGAAAAAATCACTGACTTACAATAGAGAAAACTACATGCACTGATAATTGGGCTTAAACCAATGCACCAAAAATTACCCTACTTTTAGTAGTAATTTTGAATTGAACCAAAAAAAAATGGTACACATTGCATTTGATTTCATTAACCTCAATTAATGACTTTTTTGTTGCTGAGTTTTAATAGATTAGTGCAGGGTCACATATTTCTTGTATTTTTGTTCATTCGGTTTCTTTGATAACTCTGGTGTTGAACGCTGGTGTGTCACCCAAAACGTCATGGTGTGTCACCTTTGACATGCGTGTCATAGGTTCACCATCAGTGGCCTAGGTTAAATCTCATACTCAAGTCCAGTAAAGTTAAACATTACACCCAGAGGAACCACAAAAGTTGACTTTATAAGTGCTTAATTACAACAAAAAAATAGTTTAAAAAGAAAAAAAAACTTTGCAGTGTGGCTTGGAGTTGGCTTTGTACTTTACTGTGTGCCAGGCATTCAAGGGGGCATGTCTGACTATCTGCTTAGAAGTTGTGATCTCCCCACGAGGTTTCTAAAGGGTATTGCCCATTTATTCCCTGTGATAAAAGCCCATCTTGGTTGAAGTCTGGAGTATGAATTAAGGGGCATAGAAAGAATGCGTGTAGTGTGACATGCTCTAGATTTCTCATCTGTGAATGGAGAGCATTGGTAATGTTTAAGGAAGCGATGAAATGAAAGTGCCATCTTCCTTGATTTGGGCTGCTAGATTGGGCAACATTTTATCTCACTATCTTATGATTAGAAAAGACATTATTTTGGACTGTGCGCTTACAGACCTTTGCTAATTCCCACTGATTGCACATTATAAGTAAGGGCTATACCTACGGTCAGGGCTGGGTGCAAGATATATATCCATGCTGCTGATTCAGACTGATAAGGATGTGCCTTCTTGCGTCTTGTTTAAATAGCGTAAATTTGTAGCAATTTCAGGTCAAAAGAGGGACCCAAAAATAAGTTGTAATTACTTTATTCCATATCCGGGACATTGGAGCATTGTTTTAGTTAGTAGTTCTCTACATAGTCCGTGATAAACTGTTATTTCATACCCTCCACAAGGCTATACTGCATCTGTATCCCACCTGTCTTCACCTACTTACCATCTGTATATCTCCCTTCCACACATTTAAATATCATCATTAACATTCCCGCCCTCTAACAAGCCTTCATTGCACTGTTTACTCTTTTGCACACAACAAAGTCCTAAATTCACCTGTATTGCAGCCACACTTGGCACTTATAACTGCATCTGGTTTCTTTAATGTATTACTTTTCTGTCATGATTATCATCCTGCTGCATTTAACAGTCTACTTTAGCATGGACTTTACTCCTGCTTTTTCAATCTTCACTGGTTTACATTTTTGACCACTATAACTTGTTAGCATACTTCAGTGTGCTTTATTTGCTCCTGATGTTTGTGCCGGGGTGTACATTTATTAACTATTCGTTTTATGGAATCCTGTGCATTATTGACCTGTTATGTGTTCAGTTTAACTATTATTATCACTTGTCATGATCTTCATGTTGTATTCTTGTCTACTACCCTACGTGTAACTATGCACGTGTAACAGTGTATGTTTTATGTATGTAACATTGTTTGTAAATTACAAAAAAATAAGAGGTAGTTCAGAAAGCTCTAGTCTGGTCTGGTATCCCACCTGTGACCCAGAGTGTGACAGGACTAACAAGAAGTGGAGTAAGAAGAATTAGTCCAGATAAAATCGTTGTAGCTATCAGATGTAGGAGACTCACTTTCTCTCAGATACCCTCCCTGTGAATGGAATAAAGATACCTTGTTGAAGTTTCAAGTAGTTTATTCAGTTAAGTACGTCCATCTATGTACTTAAAAACGACTTGAAACTTCAACAAGATGTCTTTCTGATATCCTCCTTGTGGAAGGAATAGAGAGAGAGAGAGAGACTCTATATCACTGTAGTTAGCAGCTCTGTCTGAACTAATCCTTTATACATGGTTTATAAATTACAAATATTTGTACATTGATTTGAGTCTTTGGCCTAAGTCATTGCTGGAAAAACCTACCAGTTCATTACTTGTTTTTCGAATGTAAAATAAACAAGTATTAAAACTGTGTACATTTGCCAAGATGGATTGTGTGAGGTTGGCCTGAGATAAAACATAAGGTTATGTTAGAATATGACATTGAGCTTTTTTACTCTCCATCTGAGAGGTTAAGAGTCAATATACTTTGATTGTTAGAATTTGGTTACTGACCAGGGAGTTACTCATGTTGAACCTGTAGCCTGAAATTAGCTGATTTAAAAGCAACTCCACGAAGTTTGGAAAGAAATTTTGGAGACTCAGTGAGATGGCTACCAGATCATCAGTACAGATTGGAATGCCCACTTGTACAGGGAATTCTAGTTTTGGAGCCAATTGCCAGATACTTTCCAGAATGTATTAATAAAAGGCTGTATGGCCAGTACATAAAGCACATGGGACTGTGGGCGTACTTTACATGTGACACTGTAAAATGTGATAGGCGTAGTAAGAATTGTCCCAAGTTCACCATTAAAATAATAGCTTCACACATCCCTTTCTGCAAATAGAGCAGGGAAGTTCATTAAGCTAAATAATTCAATAACTATGTAAAACGAACCAGTCACAAGCGGAACGCTGAAGCTTGCTGTACTAATGCAATAACTATAAACAGTTGAAAGTAGAGAATAGGATGTAATCCAGTAACACCATACAAAATTCACGAAACAGGAACTCCTTTATTTAGTTTCAGTAAGCGCTTTCACCCAATGTGGGCTTCATCAGACTGTACAACTAACTAAAACAAGCACAGTCCTTATATATACAAGGTAATTAAATCATTAATTATACAATTAATTTAATAAGGCAATCAATAAAAATGAAAATTAAATTACCCACAACATAAATTCATGATTAACTAGGTGGAATATATAGAAGCTTAAAAATGGTTATATATATAAAAAACATAATGAAAATATATATATATATGAATATATATATATATAAAGGAAAATCTTGTCAATGTTTCTTATTAGCTCTAACAATTTCATATATTTCACAATAAATCCACAAGATGGCAGTAGTAAACAAGTTAAAAATACTAAAAGATTCCTCATAGTATCTATTAAATATATGCATGATAAAAACTAATGTGTAAAAATATATACATATATATGTGAGACATATTTCAATGATGAGAATACAGATAATAATATAAAATAATAAATATAATAAATATTTCATGGCAATGTAACTAACTAAAGAGTAAATACAACAGACAAATCTAATATATTACCTCTTTATGGCCCTCTTAATTCTTCTTTTCTTCAAAAATGGGTATATACTAATCTTATCATTAAGGCCTGGGGGGCAATCTGCCTTACACCTAATAATCCATTTCGTTTCCATTTCTAGGGTAATGGTTTCTAAGTCACCACCCCTTGAGTTAGTATCCACAGTCTGCATTACAAAAAAGCTAAACGTATGCAAAGGTCCCTTCGCCTTATGATGTTTCGCTAAGGCATTCCTTTCATCACCTATTCTTATGCTGTAGCAGTGCTCCCTGATCCCTTCTCTTAGTTGTCTATTGGTTTTCCCAATATAGAAGGCCATACAGGACGAGCACTGAGCTAAATAAATCACATTCATCGTCCTGCATGTAGTGCCAGTTAGAAACTTAAATACTTTATCTGTCAGAGGTAGTTTAAACTCAGTGTCAACATTAATAAAAGTGCATTGATTACAATTCCCGCATGGAACAGTATTGGTAGAATATACATGATTCCCTATCTGTCTCTTATGGCATAACATTCTCCTCAAATTTAAATAGTTTTTATAACAAAACCTAGGACTTCCCCCAACTAGATTACTAATGGCATCTTCTACCCCTAGGACATGCCAGTGTTTTTCTATTATAGCTCTAATCTTAAAAACATCATTTGTGTAAAACATAGGTATGTTGATAAAGTTGACCTCACATCCTATTCCTCCATTCATGTGATCTAAACTCTTTTCCAGGGGTCGTGAAAAATAAGGTTTTGCTCGAGTGTCCCTCATAGCTCGCACTTCAGACACAGTTCCATCAATCTGTTTCATACTATAGTGTCTTTCTAATAACCTACCTTTCAATCCTTCTAGCTCATCATTGTAACCTTCCTCAGTGGGATTAAGCCTAGAGGCCCTCATAATTTGGCCCTTAACCACATTATCAAAGATGTGTTTAGGGTGCATACTTTCTCGATGCAACAAAATGTTCCTAAAACACTGTTTTCTGTGTGTAGAGGTGTTAACAATTCCATTGGGTAATCTCATAATATTCACATCCAAATAGGAAATAAACACTTTTGAATAATTCATAGAAAACTTCAAATAATCAGTTAAGCTATTGATATCTTTCTCAAATTGTAGTAGTGACAACTCACTACCTTCAAATATCAGAAAAAGATCGTCTACAAATCTTTTATCAACATACCTATGTTTACACGAATGATGTTTTTAAGATTAGAGCTATAATAGAAAAACACTGGCATGTCCTAGGGGTAGAAGATGCCATTAGTAATCTAGTTGGGGGAAGTCCTAGGTTTTGTTATAAAAACTATTTAAATTTGAGGAGAATGTTATGCCATAAGAGACAGATAGGGAATCATGTATATTCTACCAATACTGTTCCATGCGGGAATTGTAATCAATGCACTTTTATTAATGTTGACACTGAGTTTAAACTACCTCTGACAGATAAAGTATTTAAGTTTCTAACTGGCACTACATGCAGGACGATGAATGTGATTTATTTAGCTCAGTGCTCGTCCTGTATGGCCTTCTATATTGGGAAAACCAATAGACAACTAAGAGAAAGGATCAGGGAGCACTGCTACAGCATAAGAATAGGTGATGAAAGGAATGCCTTAGCGAAACATCATAAGGCGAAGGGACCTTTGCATACGTTTAGCTTTTTTGTAATGCAGATTGTGGATACTAACTCAAGGGGTGGTGACTTAGAAACCATTACCCTAGAAATGGAAACGAAATGGATTATTAGGTGTAAGGCAGATTGCCCCCCAGGCCTTAATGATAAGATTAGTATATACCCATTTTTGAAGAAAAGAAGAATTAAGAGGGCCATAAAGAGGTAATATATTAGATTTGTTTGTTGTATCTACTCTTTAGTTAGTTACATTGCCATGAAATATTTATTATATTTATTATTTAATATTATTATCTGTATTCTCATTATTGAAATATGTCTCACATATATATGTATATATTTTTACACATTAGTTTTTATTATGCATATATTTAATGGATATTATGAGGAATCTTT
The DNA here is from genome assembly GCF_019279795.1 of Protopterus annectens. Lineage (NCBI taxonomy): Eukaryota > Metazoa > Chordata > Ceratodontiformes > Protopteridae > Protopterus > Protopterus annectens. The sequence continues at coordinate 713,323,205 of NC_056725.1, read as the reverse complement.
TAGTATTTTTAACTTGTTTATTACTGCCATCTTGTGGATTTATTGTGAAATATATGAAATTGTTAGAGCTAATAAGGAACATTGACAAGATTTTCCTTTATATATGTATATATTCATATATATATATATATATATATTTTCATTATGTTTTTATATATATAACCATTTTTAAGCTTCTATATATTCCACCTAGTTAATCATGAATTTATGTTGTGGGTAATTTAATTTTCATTTTTATTGATTGCCTTATTAAATTAATTGTATAATTAATGATTTAATTACCTTGTATATATAAGGACTGTGCTTGTTTTAGTTAGTTGTACAGTCTGATGAAGCCCACATTGGGTGAAAGCGCTTACTGAAACTAAATAAAGGAGTTCCTGTTTCGTGAATTTTGTATGGTGTTACTGGATTACATCCTATTCTCTACTTTCAACTGTTTATAGTTATTGCATTAGTACAGCAAGCTTCAGCGTTCCGCTTGTGACTGGTTCGTTTTACTTTTTTATATACCTTTGGAACGCTGTACCTCCGGTGGATCTTTTGCTGCTTTTTTGAATTCAATAACTATACCTAACTTATCTTACAAAAGGCCATCTTTGCTTTGAGCCACTGTGCTTGCTGGTAATTAACATGCATGACTAGCTAGATTAATTAAAGCTTTTTGAGTACTGTTCAAAGTGGTTCATTCCTTAATAAAATCACACTGATGATCACCTTGTAAGTGACTGGTGGAAAGACTGCATTCCTCTGACTGATATATAGTTTTTTACAATAATCATTATATTACTATAAAACATTATATTTACAAATGTTTTCATATATGTTTTCTGTTATGTTTTGAGTAGTGAGATGGGGAATTACCTGTTTCAGTAGGCTTGCCTGTAAGGTCTAGATATCTCTGCTTCTGAGACCTTTACTTTGAAGCCCTTGTATAGAATGTTTAGAGCTGTAGGAAGGAGGAAATGCTTATAATCCTCTGCTGAAGAGGCATCCTGTTCTGGTAATTGTCAGACATGAGAGACTGAACATCTGTGTGGATTTCATTAGTCAAAATGGGTGCTGAATTGGTAAGTATCTGCTCATCTGTAAAAGCTTAGGCATTTCTGCTTGCTTTAAAAATCCTCTAGTGTCCAACAAAGAAGCTGAAGTCCCTGATTCTGTAATAGACTGATGACAGTTTTAAGATGTAGACAGCTTATCTTACAAGCTGCTGATTTTCCATTTAGGTTATTTAGTCACTAGAGTTTCCTGACTAGGTTCTTCAAGTGAAAACCACGAAATGGCTGGATACCAGAAGATAAGCACAACTCCAAATAACTCCAACAGCTTTATTGCGATAACAACTCCACACACGGAGCTAAAACTTTCCACACAATTAGAAGTGTACACGGTTGAGCGCTTTCATCTGCTTAACAGCAAATTTCATCAGAACCAAAAAGCACAGAATACATGCCCTTATATACCTATATGGGCGCCAAAATTAATTGATTAATTGATTGTTCTAGTAATCAAAACATAATCCTTGCATCAAGCACTTCAAAATACATTTCTAGTGGTAACTAAAAATTGTAAACCTCTATTGCACTATTTTACACTGTAGCCGTACATATAACAATTATAAGAAATTTAAAACATTTAAAACATTTAAAAAGTTTACATAAGTACATATAAAGGTACATATAAATGTTGTTGACCTGTTAAAATTTTTACAAAGTGTTGTAAGTTGTACAAATAAAAAATTAAAAAATTTTACTAATTTTGATTTTACTTATAAATGAAGAGTGTACTATAAGATTTTTCCACTAGTGGATCCAAAATGTACATACTAAAACCTTAATGCAACTTTTGAAATACAAAAATATTTTACAAAAATATTTTGCGAAAATATTTTTCAATGGTGAACCATAATATCATGCTCACCATATTTGTTAAATACAACAATAACTAAAAACAGCTAATGTTAACTGTCCAAAATAAGAAAAGGTTTAATGCTAATATGGTCATTAAGTCCAGGTTTTGTAGTTGCATCACATAACATTTGCCATTTGCTTTCGAGAAGAGATAAATAACATTTCCAATTGCCCCCTGTGGCTGATTGATCTATGAGGTCGATGATGCTGAACAGAAAGGAATGCTCACTACCATGTTCCAAAACATGTCTGCTAAGTGCATTATTGGGATCTAACTTCCTAATTCTATATGTGTGTTCATAGATCCTAGTCTTTAATCTCCTTTCTGTTTTGCCTGTGTAATATGCATCACACCTCTCACACGTGGCCACATAAACTATTCTTGAGGTATTGCAGTTGCCTCCCTTACTGTGCAAGCTGTTGCAAGTAATATTTTTCAGTTTCACAACTCTAGCTTCATTGATAAATCTACACTGCTTGCAAGTCCCACATTTCCTAGTATGTCTGTTCCGAACCTCTTCTCCGTGGTTCGGCTTGGTCTTTTCCAACATCCTTTTGATGTTGAATGAAAATATATATCAAAAATATATAGGAAAGAAACATTTTCGAATGACTATTTACATTACAACAGTTGTCATCCTTCCTATATATTCAAGAATATTTTCAAAGGCCAGTGCATACGGGCAGCTCGGATGTCCTCGACGAGGGAGACCATGGAAAGTGAATTAAACAACATTTATGAGATGTTCATTCATCGGGGTTATCCTGATAGTTTGATCAAACCTATACAGACTTTGGTCAAGAATGAATGGGGCAACAAATATCCAGCTTTATTAGGAAAGCCCTTTACATTACAAAGGAAGAAGAGAGTAATAGCAGGATGTACTTGTGTTCTCACTTATAGTCCATATGTCAATACGCTCAAGGAGATATTTTTGAAGCATTGGCAATTGTTTAACATTTCTGAAGATGTTGGTAGAGCAGTAGGCAAAGCACCTACCTTCGTTTACAAAACTTCATTCAACATCAAAAGGATGTTGGAAAAGACCAAGCCGAACCACGGAGAAGAGGTTCGGAACAGACATACTAGGAAATGTGGGACTTGCAAGCAGTGTAGATTTATCAATGAAGCTAGAGTTGTGAAACTGAAAAATATTACTTGCAACAGCTTGCACAGTAAGGGAGGCAACTGCAATACCTCAAGAATAGTTTATGTGGCCACGTGTGAGAGGTGTGATGCATATTACATAGGCAAAACAGAAAGGAGATTAAAGACTAGGATCTATGAACACACATATAGAATTAGGAAGTTAGATCCCAATAATGCACTTAGCAGACATGTTTTGGAACATGGTAGTGAGCATTCCTTTCTGTTCAGCATCATCGACCTCATAGATCAATCAGCCACAGGGGGCAATTGGAAATGTTATTTATCTCTTCTCGAAAGCAAATGGCAAATGTTATGTGATGCAACTACAAAACCTGGACTTAATGACCATATTAGCATTAAACCTTTTCTTATTTTGGACAGTTAACATTAGCTGTTTTTAGTTATTGTTGTATTTAACAAATATGGTGAGCATGATATTATGGTTCACCATTGAAAAATATTTTCGCAAAATATTTTTGTAAAATATTTTTGTATTTCAAAAGTTGCATTAAGGTTTTAGTATGTACATTTTGGATCCACTAGTGGAAAAATCTTATAGTACACTCTTCATTTATAAGTAAAATCAAAATTAGTAAAATTTTTTAATTTTTTATTTGTACAACTTACAACACTTTGTAAAAATTTTAACAGGTCAACAACATTTATATGTACCTTTATATGTACTTATGTAAACTTTTTAAATGTTTTAAATGTTTTAAATTTCTTATAATTGTTATATGTACGGCTACAGTGTAAAATAGTGCAATAGAGGTTTACAATTTTTAGTTACCACTAGAAATGTATTTTGAAGTGCTTGATGCAAGGATTATGTTTTGATTACTAGAACAATCAATTAATCAATTAATTTTGGCGCCCATATAGGTATATAAGGGCATGTATTCTGTGCTTTTTGGTTCTGATGAAATTTGCTGTTAAGCAGATGAAAGCGCTCAACCGTGTACACTTCTAATTGTGTGGAAAGTTTTAGCTCCGTGTGTGGAGTTGTTATCGCAATAAAGCTGTTGGAGTTATTTGGAGTTGTGCTTATCTTCTGGTATCCAGCCATTTCGTGGTTTTCACAGTACAGTTTGATTCTTATTTGTTCTCACTAGGTTCTTCAAGTAACTGAGCAAAACTGCAACCAAATTTTATTTAGCTTCACATCATCTTTGAGATTCAGGAAGTCCTAATTATTTTATAACACTCTGCTATAGGCAGATTCTCTTTTGAATGGGGAACTGACTTAATCCCTACTTTGCAGTTGATGAATGTCTTTCCAAGACTTCATTTATAAGAAGTCCATGAATGTGCATGTGCCCTACTAAAATATTTGTAGGGGTTTCCAAGTATTCCTACTAATTGCTCTGCCTCCTGATGCCTATATAGCAGTCTGTACATCAGAATCTGTAGCTTCTTACACTGAATGTTGGAAGCAGCCAGAAGTGCTGACTTGAAACGTTAGTTAATAGTGTTATAGCCAGCTAGGGAGTTGCTGGGGACTCTGAACAAGTGAAAAGAATTTGACTGCAAACTTCTGGTTGAAGTCATCCTGTTTGTAATAGTGAGCATATCTTGTATGGCTACACAGATGGCTACATAATATGGGGATGAAGTAGCCCGGTGTGTTTTTTTTTTTTTTTAGCACTGGTGTTGAACCTCATTCACAATACAGGTGAGGGCACCTATTCAAATATTTTATGCTCATCATCAGATTCACAATACAGTATGTCCTTCTCCTGGTAATAAAGCCACAAGTTGATGCCCACCTTCCTTGCTTTGGGACATCACCAGTGCAGAGCTGATATCTTCCACTAAACTGAGATGATGGATGTTGCTGATAAAACAGAGAGCAGCTCATGGTATTGTAAGTTATTGTGCGCAATAAGAAGTGATAGATCATTATTCTGTATTTTTAAAAGCTTTATTAAATTGTCATTTAAGACATAGATATGGATACATTTTTTTATTTACATACATTATACATTACATGTGTTTTCTTTATAACACCTGTAATTCAATCCAACATTACATACATTTCTTCATTTCTATCTTCCCTTAAACCTTGTGCCACCTTCCGAACTTGTTTTGCATATATTGTTCCCAAACGTTCCATTTGTTTCTATATAATCTGCTCCTTCCTGTTTCATAATATCTGTTTTCCACTTTTTTTCTCTCACTTATGGTATTCAATATTTCAAATACAGTTGCTTTAGATTTTGATTTCCATTTTTGGCAGCCAACAGAAGTAAACTTAAGGTCTTGCTACAACTGGAAGAGGGATCTTTAGAAAAGGGAAGGAGCAATTTGTGTAGAAATAAATGGAAATTTTGGGAGTGACCTATGTAGAATAAGATTCAAGAGGATGAGGTTTAAGGCAAGTCAAGCATTCAGCATTTTATCTGCTGTTCTTTTCATTCTTCCTCAACAAATAGCTTATGGATCAGATCTTCGGATCTGACTCTTCCGCATACTTCAGACTTTAGATCCAACTCTTGAGCTCCTCCCTCCACGCATAATGCCCTAGTCTATTCTCAGTACCTCAGAACCCGTTTGCCACTATTGTGCTTAGATGTAGGGTCCTCTTATCAAGCATTTTGTCAAGCTTTTCTACTGTTTTTCGTTAAGTGAAAGTCAACTTTTTTTATCTTAAATTCACACCTTCTTTAACTACAACCTCCCTCTTAGTTTCTGTTTTCTTTTTCTGCGTCGGAGTAGTTACTATATTTTTATATACTATATTCTTATTGTTACCGTAGTTAACTTTCTTTTCTATACCCTTCTACCCTTTCTACCTGTTGTTACAGGGTAATTCTTAATTACCATTGCTGTTAATTTATTCTTTCTAAAATATTTCTTAAAACAAAAAAAAAGTTTTTATTCCTGTATATTGTTTCTGTCATCTTTTCTTTGACTGACATGGCTGACTGGCTGACAAGCCAACAGGCTATAAAAAAATGCACTTCTTGTGGGCACAAAATCCCTAACTTGGATGCCCCCAAAGAGTGTGTGTATTGTCTCAGAGCAGCTCATTTAAACACCAAATGCTCTGTATGTGCTGCTTTTAATACAAGGGCATTAGCTGCTAAGCACAACACTCATGTTGAAGGGTCTACTTCCTCATTCAGCTGCAGCTTCTTCAGGGGCTCACACTCCCAGTAAAACTCCTAAAACTCCTTCAGAGCATAGAAAGTGCTTTCCTTCGAAGTCCCCTAGGACTTCTTCTGAATTGCCTCTGAAAATTTCAAAAATATTGCTTCTGACATCCTCAGACCCAAAAGTGCCAATAACAGATCCAAAGTCTTCAGTTCCTGAAGCTTTGGACCCGATCATGATTATTTTGGCAAGCCTCACAGCTCGGGTATCAGACCCCAAGCCTTCTGATCTGAAACCGAGTATATCATACACTCTTAAGAGCTCACTCCCAAGAGTTCATTTTGGATCCGGTCTCCCCTAGACTCCATTCCCTTTTATGCAAACTCTCCAAAGGCACACTCATACCAGTTGACCACATCCTCCAGGTCCTCCAGAAGGCTTTCCGAAGTGAATGTGGATAGGATGATGCAAAAGTTCCTCCGATTCAGATGGGGGTCATTTCAGCTCTGTCCCTTATTGGATCTGTGAGTTATCTGGCCACTACTCACACAGTATTATCTCCTTGTCCAATCTGTCCTTCTGTTTCAGAGCCCCAGGATCTGACAGCTTTGTGAATTCCAGAGTCACATCCAAAGAGAATTACTTCCTTAACTCTGGCAACATTCATGACCAGTTCCGCTCATATTCCTTCAGATTGAAACTGGTCCCAGAGCCAAAGCGTCTCTGTTAGATCCATGGGACCAGGATCTACTCTGAAGTTATTTGACCAATCTCTGTCTCTTGGAGCCTCTGTGCTTGGACATCTCTGGTCCAGTTCTCTCCTCCAGGCACTGATCTGGTCGGAGTCATGATCTACCAGTACTGGAAGTCTTGGCTTCAAAGCGGATGATTATGGCTTCTCCTGGTCTGTCTGCCTTCAAAGTTGGGGAAAGGGCTTTCTCTCTCTCTCTCTGTCTCTCTCTCTGTCTCTCTGTCTCTCTCTCTGTCTCTGTCTCTGTCTCTCTCTCTCTCTCTACATATGCAGTCTCTCATCCCTCTGATCCACCTCCTGTTCCCTGTTTGGTTCCAAGCTCCTTGTCCATCAGGCTTATTACGTAGGGACAGCCAGTTCCAGCTAGCTTCCAGTCAGTCCCCATAGAGGAACTCCTCCGTCTCTTCTGATAGTTCCCTTGAACATCCCCCACAAGGAGATCCATTGAAAGAGGATGTACAAGAGTAGGCACATAGATTCCCCCTTGGAATCTGTCAATGAAGATGCTGATTTCGAGGAAGGGGAAGGGTACCCTAGATCACCACCTGATGATGTCTCCTTTGGAGACATATTGTATAGATCCTTAAAAGGTGCTTGGTCTTCTGATAACCCTTCTCCAGAGGAATCATTTTTTTGGAGGCTTTTGGCTCTTGCCTATCTATGTCTTGTGTGAACTCCCCGACAGATGAGCTCATTGATCTAAAAGGAGACAGATTCTGCTGAGCCTACACCACTCTGACCTGACAAATTCCTAGCTCTCCCTGAAGATAAACCGCAAAGGAGTCTCTGCCTCCATGACATTCACCTTGAGGTCCCTTAACTCTTTGGCACAAGGCTGTAAAGAGATATGACCCAAGAACTATCATTGTCTTTGCGTCCATGTGTGCAGAGGATTTCAAAAGATCATCATCTCAGCTGGCCACTCTTTATCAGTTTCCAATGCATCCATGAGGTTGATCTCTCACCAATTAAAGGTGCCTCACGGGCGGCCGGTTCAGGCATTGCTGTAGAGAGAGATGCTTGGATGTGACTATGTGACTTTGCAGAGCCTTTCAAGGCATCTTTCATTAATGCTGCCTTTGATGGAACATCGTTGTTTGGTCTGTCTGTGAAAGAAATGCTTACCTGCAGCAAATAAGAAGGAAAGACCCTGTCTGCTGTGGGGAATAAAGTTTTCTGTCCCTCAGCGAACTTTCTCTAGAAATCAGGGAGTTGTTAAGAAAATGTGGTTTTGCAGCCTAGGACCTTTCCAAGATCTGCATAGAGAGAACTCCTTCAGAGGCAAAGAAGGCTGTTCCAATGGTAGAAACCACTCTAGAGGCAGAGGAGGCCTGCAAAATCGAGGGTTCCGTGTTTCCTTTCTGGATAGACTGTATTAGCGCTCCTGAAGTGCTGCCTGACTGCCCACCTCTGGAGGCAGTGACGATGGTCCTTTGGACCCAGATGCCTGGCCTGCTGCAAAAGAAGATATCTGGTTTCTAAAAATAATATCCAGAGGATACTTTTTTTCCATTTTCCCTACTCCCAGTCTACAAAAGAAAGAAGCTTCCCAATGTTCCACCCCTTCAGAGGAGGGCAGCAACCCACAAAATTCAAAAGCTGCTGGACAAAGGAGTCATCCAGGAGGTCTCACCAGACCAAGCAGGATTCAGAAGTTAATCCTCCTTTTTAGTGCCCAAAAAGATAGGGGAGCTGAGATGAATTTTTAGATCTAAGCAAATTTAACCAATATATGGCAAAGTCAATGTTTTGTACGGTCATGGTACAGTCCATTCTGCCATTTCTTCGCAAGGATGATTGGATGTACTCTATAGACTTTCAGGATGAAGATTATCATATCAAAATAAACAAGTGCTCCCGAAGATATTTATGCTTTCGGCTTGCAACCAGTTGTTACCAATTCAGAGCCCTGTCCTTTGGACTCAACACAGCCCCTAGGGTGTTTACCAAACGTATGGCAGTGGTGGCAGCTCACTTGAGACTAGAAGGATTCCAAGTTTTTCCATACCTAGATGACTGGCTGCTCACAGCCCTCTCTTTGCATCTCCTTCAACAATCCAGGAACTGTTTGCTCCAGATTTGTCACTTACTGGGAATAGCAGTCAGTTATGCCAAGTCAAATCTGACACCAGTACAGGGCTTGGAGTTTAGTGGTGCACATCTTAACATGACAACGCCAGTTGCATCTTTACCAACTCATCACATAAACACAGTTGGATCTCAGTTTCATCAAATTCTATCCCATCCATCTCCACCAGTCAGATTAATTCTTCAAGCATTGGGGTCTATGGCAGCAGCAATAGTCCTACTTCCTTTAGCATGTTACTGTATGTGTTCTTTAGTGGACTCTAGCTGTACCCCTATCTTTTCCAGTTAAGCTTACACCGATTTTATAAATGCCACATCCAGTGGTGGAACCAGTTGGACGAAATTTATCTAGGCTGCCCCTTTGTTTTACTGCCCTCATTGGCCACAATGTCTGTGGATGCCTCCCATTTGGGGTGGGGGAGCATTACTTGGGAAGAACAGTCCACAGCACTTGGTACCCCAAAAGACCAATTTGCATATCGGTGTCCTGGAGATGAGCAGTCCTGTTAGTGTTGCAGGCATTGCAAGATGCTTTTCCCTTTTTAGAGACTGTTGTGATTCAGACCAAGATGTCTGTAGTGTGGTATATCAAATAACATGGAGGAACTTTGTCTTTCCCTTTCTGCCGAGTGGCTACGAGTATGGCAACGGGTGATCTTCACCAACCAATTTCTAGTTGCAGTGCACATTTTGAGGAAAACTAACATACTTGAGGACAAACTCAGCAGGTCTAGTCTGTGGTTGGGAAATTTTTTTTTATCATTGGGGCCAACCTTGCTGCAACCTCTTTGCGTCCCTCCACAACAACAAATGCTCAGGTTTTTTGCCCTGATCCCCTTCAGAGGGGGAGTCGCTGAGAGATGCTGTAGTCCATGTTTGGCCATCCAGTCTCCTTTACCCTTGTCTTCGACTTCCCTTGATCTCCAAATTCCTACAGAAAGCAATCCCTTTGATCTCCAAATTCCTACAGAAAGCAATCAGGTTGAAGATTTCAGTTATCCTCATTGCCCCCCCCCCCCACACACACACACACACACACACACACACACTGGCCTTGACAGGTGTGGCTCCCCTTCCTTTGGTCTTATTTTCTCTGTCTTCTTTGGATATTGGACCCAACTCCAAATCTTCTCTCACACCCCTCTGGAATGAGTCATCCCAGTATCCCAGCCCCCAAACTAACTGCATGGTTTCTCCAATTCCAGTGATGGCCAGACAGCCCAGGCTTTCTTCCCCTGTAGGTCCCATTCTATTATCTTTGCAAAAAGACTCCACCATTCTCTCCACTTAAAGAATGTATTAAGGACAATATAGTGCCAAAGGGTTTAAGAATGTGGCACTACCCTAATGGGTTACAGTACAATTCTGAACTATTTAAAGAGCTATTTGCTTTATTTGATAAACATGACATAGAATGTATGCGTTTGATAGTAGAATGTAATGATTTAATTAATGAATTATCTGCTTCTGTTTCTGATATTGATAAAAGGATTTGTGAACATTTGCATTATGAACAACACAAATTTGAGCATGTGAGAATTTTTAAGAGCATGGAGCATCTAGTAAGTTCTATTAAACTTAGTAAAACTAAGAAACTGAATAGGGACAGAAATTACTATAGTAATGGCCTGGCATATCCCAGACCCCCTTCCCAGGAGTGGAGCAAAAAATATACTAATTCTAATGGGAATCCTGGAAACAGTAACAGCAATGTTATTGGTATTGATAATCCTTCAACTAGTAATGCTGGTCAGGTTTTTTAGACATGGAAGAGTCCCCCCCCCCCCCGAGACGCTCAGAGCATCTGAGGAACAAAGGTCCCCAGGGGAACAACAGTTGAGATATGGCCCCGATAAACAGGAACAACCATTGGAACAGGGGAGGGATGGTGAACAGAGGGGGGAAGAGGTACCAGTCCTGGAACAACAGGATGTAAATGTGATTTTAACTAACTTGTTGCATTCACCACCAAACAGTTTAGGTGATGATATGGACCATTTACTCCCACCCTCCCACATAGTTACCAACACTTTAGGTGACTTTAATGTGTACAATTTTACCAGCATTGCTGTTAATTCTGAACACTGTGATTTGTTTGCCAAAGGATTCACCTTTGTACCCCCACAGCCCCTAGATGTTTCAAATACTCTTATGGATTTAAGAATGTATACACGAAAGCTGAACTTGAATATTCTTTTTAAAAACTCTGCACCTGGTTCCTTTGTCAACCCTTTAGCCATCTCTAGTACATATAACCCCCCACTTCATCTCGTTGTCCAACTTTTTGAGAACATGCGTGGGTTAGATATATGTAACTCTAAGCTTTGTAGTAGGAACTCTGACATGAATGAGAAAAAGGTAATGGATGAAATAAAAAATCTTTTCACAAAATATTAGAATTATGAAACCTGATAAAGATGGAGGTGTTGTCTTGATGGACTATGAGGACTATAACAAGAAAATGCTTTGTATTCTAGAAGAAAAAGCATATTTAAGATCATCCATTAATGAATTGAACACTTCTTACCAGCATATAAGGAATGAACTCCAAGATTTATTTATAGATGGTTCAGTTTCTATTGATGTGCTTAATTTTCTCTCTGTTCCCTGCCCTAAAATATCAGTCATGTTTGGGCTGCCAAAATTGCATAGAAATCTTAGCCAACCACCCATGCAACCCATAGTAGACTCCAAGGGGTCCATTACCCATCTCCTTGCAAGATATCTGGACAATAAGTTAAAAGAACACATATTGAGTGAGACACATATCTGCAAGGATTCATGGAGCTTCTTACAAGCTATAGATGAGATACCTTTCAAGGACACTTTTGTTTTTATTACTATCGATATTAAGGACCTTTATTCAGTCATACCTCACACAATTGGTTTGGAGTGGTTTACAGATTTATTATATGAAAAAGATATCTCTCACTTCCAGATCTTGGTCTTTTCACAACTGATGGAAATTGTCCTTAAAAAAACAACTTCATTTTGTTTAACAAAGAAATGTGCATACAACAAGAAGGGGTGGCTATGGAGTCTGCATGTGGTGGTTTATATGCAAATATTGTAGTTAGGCAATGGGAGAAGACATTTCTTTTTTCTTAATGTTATTTTGAGCACATCAAATTTTACACCAGGTTTTTGGATGATATGTTTGTTAGTCATCCCAGTATCCCAGCCCCCAAACTAACTGCATGGTTTCTCCAGTTCCAGTGATGGCCGGACAGCCCAGGCTTTCTTACCCTGTAGGTACCATTCTATTATCTTTGCAAAAAGACTCCACCAAGAAGGTTTACAAAAGCAAACTGAAAAGATTTTCTTTTGGGCATTGAGAAATAATGTTGACCATTTTAATGCCCCACTCCCTGCTGTTGATTTTTCAGGCTGCTCTTTTCAAAGGAGGAGCTAGTTTTTCTATGATTAGATTACAATTGGCAGATATTTCAGATTTTCATATGGAGATTATTCTTGGACTTTATGGCAACAAACTCTGTCTGAGATATTGAGAATGGACGAGGGCAATTTGGGGAGAGGGAGAAGCTTGAGAGTTGGATCCAAAAGTCTGAAGTATACAACCAACTCGGATCAGATCCATAACCGGTTCACTGAGGAAGAATAAAAATAGACAACACAGATGCTTAGTTATGGTGAGTACATAACTTTTAATTTGTAATGTTGGACTGATGATAGCAGCAAGGAAAATATATGTGATGTATGTTGTATTTAAGTGGAAAAATGTTGAAATAGTTTTCTTTTTTGTTAATATATGTTTGCTTATATTTTAAGTGTTAATTTAATGAAAGTATTTAGAGAAAATAAGGTCTATCGATGCATTCGAGAACCAGAGTCCCCACTCAAACTAGTAATTTCCTTGGTTGCAACCATTTTCTCCCCAATATTTTCACAGACTACTATGTAGGGAATTCTTAAAAATCTGCCAACACATTGCATTCCCAAAAGACTTGTCCCATTTACCTCTTTCTTTCTTATCATGCCTCCAAATATTGCTATCTACTTGAGGAAAACTTTGAAGTCTTCGTGGGATGTAAAAATACATTTGTAAACATTTCCAAGCAAAAATCCTAAACTACTTTTGTTGCATACTTGGGATGGCACTGTTCCCTTGTAAAATACTTTTCCAGTTTCTTCCCAATCTATTCTAACCTCCTCTGATTGATACTTGGCTAATTAGTAAGGCATATAAAATTTTGCATGATAGCTATTTTTAAAAGCAGCTTCTGTTTGAAATTTGACTAAAAACTCTTCCAGAGCAAGTCTTTCACTTTGGATTCTCCTATCCCTTTTTGTTTGCCTGTACTCCTTGAGCCATCCCTGGTAGGGAAGGGAGTCTCTAGCCTGCAGTCCAAATATCTTTCTTGGACTTATCCCAGTCTGTTACCATTCTTTCTCTAGTTATTTGCTCCCAATGCTTTGGTTCCTTTGCCTGTTTTCTTCAGTAGGTTCCAGACCCCTCTTGCCTATTTTCTGTACCCATCCTTGCAGTCATCCCTATTGGCAAAACATTTTTTTTTTTTGCCGTTCCTGTGCTGGCTTAATTCTTGGAATATTTTCTGCAGCTTTATGAATATAATATTCTGTATGGTGGTTATTATTCTTATTACATCTGGGTGATGCCTCCAGTGTTTCTGCAGTTACATCCTACTGACGTGTCAAATATTTGTTCATATTTGCATTAATAATTCCAAAAACATGCTACATATAAAGTAGCAAAATATTTTATTGCAAAGTTTACACAATGACAGCAATTACAATATTGCTATCCGACCTGTGTCTACTGCAAGTAAAAATAAATTGTTTTTCATATAATATTTATACTGTCATGAATTTCATGTTTTTGTAAATATCTCTGTATCAGAGTAGCACAGATGTAATTTCTTAACCCTATATGAAAGCACTCAGCTGGGAGAATAAAATGCTGCCGACAGTACGTGTAACATGAGTGGTTGCTGAGATATTGTAAGTTGTTTACAAAATATTACAAACTTAGTAGTTACTGTATTTTCTGTGACTTATAAAACCCAGTTTAAGACCTAGAACCTAAAGAATAACACTAGTTTAAACATAATTTGTGCTGAAGAGTTTGCCATTTACACTTCAGTAACCCCCTGGTTCCAGAGATATGAATATTTGTTTGAAATGAGTACATAAGTTGACTCTATTAAAAACGTAGGCTCCGCCCATTGGAAGTTAGTGTAAACTTCCAGAGCTCTCTTGTAGGAAATGAGTTGAGGATCTACATCCAAAATCTCACTCTTTCCCTATTTTTTTGAACTCTTCCCCTCCCCCACTTCATCTTCATTATTTTCCACTTTGAATTATAAACTTCTGCTTGTGTCAAGGATATGAGTGTTAAATATGTAGCTCAAAAATATCCTTCAAATCGGGTAATCATAAATCAACTTACCCACTTAAATTTTACCCTCATCTCCTTGTTATTTTATTGTTCAAAATTTCTCCTGTGGGTGTTAAAAATATGCCTTACCTGTATTTATAACCTGAAGGAATTACAAATATTTTTGCTACTTGTATCTCACTATCCATATCCATAAACAAGAGTTTCCAGTGTCTCTTTTTGTATCCTCTTTTGTTTAGTCTCTTCCCACATATCCTTAGCTGCCATAGCAGAAGCTTTTTTTTAATCCACACTCCCAAATACTTCATCTTTTCATGTCTCCCATAAATAAGGATGTTTCTGAAACAAATATTGTGCGAGTACAACATTTTTCACTGTAGCCTTTGTTTTATCTTTGTTCATAGGTAGGTACTAGGCTATCGGCCCGATGGCCTACGTAAGCTTAGCCAACAAGGTTCCCTGGCTTACGCCACTCAAAAAAGCTATTTTCATGTGCCACTGTTGAGCAGAGACACAGAAGTGATCCCTGGGGTGTATTTCCTATTTCCCATCCACTCATCAAGATTTTTCTTGGAGTGCTAATAAAGAACTTTGCTTGACATAGATGGGTAGCCTGTTCCAGAGTATGGGAAATCTGTGGGACTGGAATCTATCCCTCCAGCATGCCCTGTTTATTGTGGTGACAAGGTTTAGGTCCCTAGAGCGTGGGATTGGGATTTCTTTAGGTGTAGCATGTCCAACAGCTCTGGGTTTGACATAGCTTTTATATGTTAGGCAAAGATCACCTCTGAGTAGGCGATATGCTACGGAGTAAAGATGGAGTTTTTTGAGACTGTCAGTGTAGGGCATCTGTTTGAGACCAGTAATCCTCTTTGTGAGGTACTTCTGTGGCCTTTCCAGCTGCTGCAGAGGTCTTGTGAGGTACATTCCAAAAGGAGCGGTGTACTCTATAATGGGTCTAATGAGTGTCGAGTAGAGGGGAACAATGACCTCTTTTTTCCTGGATGAGAACCCTTTTATGATGAGGTGTGCCACATAGGACTTCCTGACTACTGTGGCGATATCGAAGAACAGACTACTGTCCACATGGGTCCCAAGGTCTCTTATCACACATTTGGTGTTAAGTAGACTGCTGTCTATGTAGTAGTTCATGGATACAGAGTTTTTACCAAAGGGGATGATGGTGCACCTGTAGGATTTCCACATCATTTGGAGACTCTACTATGGTTTCTAGTTTGCAGTCATCTGCGAACTTCGCTGGCCAGAGGTCTTCTGTGTTAGCCTGTACTTCAGAGAAGTAGATACCAAACAGGAGAGGTCCCAGGACTGAACCCTGTGGTACTCCACTTGTCACTGGTTTGCGGTTAGATTTGGAGTGTGCAACTTTTACAGTGTGGACTCTGTCAGTGAGCCAGTTGGCAACCCATCGTGTGACGTAGGGATTTATACCTAGTTTAGTGAGTTTAGCTATAATTCCAGAATGGGGGATGGTGTCGAAAGCCTTGGCGAGGTCAAGATAAGCTGTGTGAACCACCTTACCCTCATCTACGGCTTTGGTGACTGCCTCAAAGAAGTCAATCAGGTTCAGCAGGCATGATCTGCCTTTCACAAACCCGAACTGGGTGGGATCCAGAGTTTGGAGGTTACTATATGTGTTTGTTTGAGTTTTATGATGATATGTTCCATGGCCTTGCAGACCAGGCTCGTCAGGATAATAGGGCGATAGTTCCCAGGATCAGTGGTGGCTCTCCCTTTGTGGAGTGGGATAACTGCTGCTGTATGCCATTCAGTGGGCACAAAGCCTGATGTGAGGCTATGGTTGAACATGGTGCTTAGGTGGGGAAGCCAGTTCATTCCAAAATTCATGTAAAATGCAGCCTGGGATGTTGTCTGGTCCCATGGATGCTGTGTTTTTGGCTTTAGAGAGTGCAGCTTTTGCCTGGGTAGTTGTGATTACAGGGACTCTGCATTCTTCCTGAATAGCTATGGGCCCTTTAGGGGGTGAGGGGTGGGTAAAGTTAGCACTGAACCTATATGCCAAGATGTTGGCAATATTAGTTGGTTATGTAATTTTCGTGCCGTTGGGCTGTAACTCAGAGCAGATCTGGGTGTTGCCATTGAGATTCTTCACATAGCTATAGAATGCTTTGTGGCTGTCCTTAGAATCAGTGGCGATTTTGTTTTTGTAGCTAACTTTGGAGGATCTTATAAGGGATCTCAGCTTACTGAGGCTGACCAGGGAGCTCCTCCACTCATGGTATTTTACTCTCTTTTGCAACAATTTCTTCCTTCTGTTGTACAGTTTGTTTATGGCAAGGGACCACCAGATTGGCTTCCTTTTTTTTGGAGGATAGCGTCTTGGTTCTGTTTGGGATAGCACGATCCATGCACTCGTGTAAGTGCTTATAAAGTGCATTTGTGTAGGATTCAGCAGTCGTAACTGTGTTGTCCATCTGCATGGGTGTCATGAAGTTCACCACTTCTGTCTTAAGAAGCATGACGTTGGCTTTGGAGAAATTTTTTACCGTGGTTTCCTTAATGGGGGGTGGGGGCGGGATGTGGATATCAAGGGTGATTATCTTATGGTTGGATCGGACCATTGAGGAGTTGACTTCAGGTGTGGAACACCAGTCACTCATGTTGGTAATGACTAGGTCTAGGATATTGTTGCCTCTGGTGGGGGGTGTGGATAAGTTGATCCAGGGCATTGGAATTTATGAATTCCAGAAAGTGTTGTGTGTAGGAGTTGGTACACAAGTTGTTTTCCCAATTAATGGTGGGGTAGTTGAACTTGCCCATTATTAGGGTGTTTGGTTGAACCCTAATATTTTCCAGTACATCAAGAAAAGAGTGGGAATCTTGGGGCATGGTGGGGGATCTGTAGCAAGCTACAATTTGGATTGCAGTTTTGCTCAGAATTAGTTGCACTTGGATAACCTCAGATGCATTATGTTGAGCAACTAGCCTGGAGGTGTGGATATCCTTAATGAATATGGACACACCTCCACCTTTGGTGTTCCGGTCCAGGTTACAGGGCCGAAAAGTGTAGTGAGTTATAGCCTGGTAGTGCAAGGGTGCTCTCTGGAACCTTGAACCAGGTCTCAATCATTGCACAGATATCGATGTTCTCCATTTTAAGGAGTGCCTCGAGTGAGTGCATTTTGAGATTTAGACTTCTAGCATTGAGTAGCATTACCCTCAGTTTTTGCTTGCCTGTTCCTGTTACAGTGGTGAATTTGTCATTTGAACCTTGCCTAAAAAAGGCACTATAGGAGCGGCAAGAGCCTTAGCCAGTATCCAGAATCCCAGGGGTGACAGGTGCAGGCCATCCCTGGCAAAGCATTGTGGTCTGTCGACCATGTCATCCCAAGCAGACAGATACTGGATCCCCTTAGAATGACATCAGAAGCTTAGCCAATTGTTGAAATCAGTAATTTTGTCCTTGTACTGTGGTATCATTATGGGTGATGACCTAATGCTACTCGGGGCTAGGGTCCTACCTGCCTGGGCTACAAGATCGGAGAGCTCTTCATGTCTCTTCTCGTGTAGTCCAGGGAGGTACATCTCTGGTCATTCACACTAACATGGCCAATGGCAGAGTCATATTTGTACTTGTTGTGGAGTGACCCGAGTGTGTGGGTTATGTGACAGATCCTGGCACCCGACAGGCAGCTGACAGTAACATTCTCCTTGTTTAGCCTGCTGAGTGGGACATCAGTGTGCCTGACTATAGAGTCACCTATGACTACTGTGTTGGATACGTTGTTTTGCCTTTTTGGCTGTGGTTGAGTGGTACACTGAGTCTGTGGGCTATGTGTCATTTGGGTTGTGTTGGGGGGTGGAAGTTGCTTGCGTTTCTGCTTTGGAGGTCTCTGTTGCTTGGGCAGATTATTATTGAGAGCCTCCGTGAATGTGTTTCTGTGTGTGGAGTTTGGTGGTGTAGATTTAGTGAGACTATGTGATAAGTGTGGTGTGGTGCAAGTGTTTTATCTTCTCCTCTTGAATGTCAAGTTCTGTCTTGGTTGGAGAGAACTTTCCCTCCAGTTTGGCTAGATAAGTGCGTTTCTCACAGGTTGGTAGTGTTGGGTGGTAGGAGGAGAGGGTTGTCTGTGTACATGAGGCAATTTCTACATTGCCCCAAGATGCCCAGATTCATCAGATAGATAGACAGGAGAGAACACTGGGAGCTGACCCTTGGACATGCCTGAATAAAAAACTTTTTTCTTCTAGATAAGTGAGGAAAGTGAGTACAAGAGCTGTTTTTCTCTAAGCAAGTGGGGAAAGTAAGTGCATAAACTGTTTTCCTCTAGGTAATGAGGAAGGTTTAGTGCTACAGTATGTTAATTTTATATCCCTAAAAGACTTGAAACTGTCTCAAAATGTTCCACAACACCGAGATGTTCTTTTCTGAATTTACGAAGTGCAAAATAGTATCTGCAAATAAAGCTGTCTTTATTACCATACCAATTATATACTTGAATTTCTGACTTTGCCTGAAGCTTTAAATGTAAGGCAATAACAGTGGATAAAGAAGACAACTCTGCGTAGTTCCCTTGTTAATGTACAACTTGTTAAAGAGAAGTCTTGCCTCCAGTCATTCATATATAAACCTAATTAACCTTATTATATCAGACCTATCAAGGCCTCTGGAATTACTATTTAACTATAGCCTCCAAACAGGCTTCATGCGTCATGAATGGAGAAAGGCATCAATCATCCCTCTACACGAAGGTGGCCCATCTACGGACCCTGGAAACTGCAGACCCATAAGTCTCACTAGTCTTGTATGTAAAACCATGGAAAGAGTTGTCATGGAGATGATCAATAGAGATATAGTAAACCTACAGACACTGGACCCAACACAGTTTGGTTTCGTAAAGGGCAGATCATGCCTACTCAACCTGGTGGGCTTCTTCAAGAACGTCACCAAAGCAATGGATGAGAGCAAAGTCGTTCACATTGCCTACCTTGATCTGGCCAAGGCATTTGACAAAATACCCCACTCTGGTATTGTTGACAAACTCAAGAGATTAGGTACAAACCTGTATGTCACCCGGTGGATAGCCAACTGGCTCACAGACAGGACCCAGGAAGTTAGAACTGGGGAGTCCACTTCTACAAAGAGACCAGTCACAAGTGGAGTCCCTCAGGGATCAGTCCTTTGATGGCTCCTTTTTGGCATTTACTTCTCAGAAGTCAAGGCCAATGTCAGTGGTCTCTAGCCAACTACATTTGCAGATGATTGCAAATTAGGAGCTGCCATTGAATCTCAAACTGACAAAAATGTTCTCCAGGAGGGGCTGACGCAGACAAACAACTGGTGTCAGAGCCGTGGACTAAAACTAAATGCCAAGAAAGGCATAATGGTATCCTTTGGAAAGTCATCCATCCCTGGTAAATATCATATTGACAACACACCACTTAGATTTGACCCAGTAGTTAGGGACTTGGGGACACACTCAGTAGTCTAGCCTTTGATCATCATGTGTCTACAGTGGTGAGGAAATCATTCTATGTTGCTCAACTTATAAACAAAGGTATAGCATCCAAGTCCAAGGAAGTCATTGTTCCATTGTTCCACTGTAGTCAGTATTCATCAGACCTATCATTAAGTACAGTGCCCCCTTTGGTATGTACCTAACCGGGCATATCCAACAACCGGAACGTCCATAGAATTTCCTCACTAAAAGGCCGCCTCAAGGCCCTATCCCTGTATTCTGTCTCCTACAGGCTTTTGAGGGCAGATCTATGCCTGGCATACAGGGCATTGTCAGATCCCCACTCTGATGGACCTCCTGCATATCCACAAAACAAACAGCACTAGAATTACCTGTTCTAAAGACTTGAACCTTGCCTGTGATATAAATAGGACCTGCTGGGAGAGATAGTTGTGTATCCTAGAGACTACCCAGTCTATAGAACAGGCTCCCCATCCATGTGAAGCAGAGTTCCTCCCTAAACAAATTTAAGTACAACTTGGACAGTTTGATGGGAAACCGGAAGTTCATCCCTAGTTTGGAACCTATGTCTCTAATGGACAGAGGTAACCTGTAAATGGTTCATCTCCCAGGCCCATGCTCACTTATCAAAGGTATCAGAACTTGTCAGAGATTTAGGATGCATGGCTAGGCTTAAAAAGGCCCTTGTGGTAGTTAGCCTAGTAAACACCTATGAACCAGAGGATACAAATGCTTCCTTTGCCCCACTCATAAAACCTAGCTTACTGTTGAATGCTTTCTCTGCATCAAGACCCAGCCGCAACAGCAGTAGTTTCTTACATTCTGCTTCCCTCTGGATCATCATTGTTCTGTTAATATTGTCAAATGTTTGCCTGTCCTCCACAAAACCATGTTGATCCGTAACTATAAATTTTGGCAAAACCTTTGCTATTTTTGTAGGTTCATTGGTGAATACTAGGCTAGCTGCTCCTGAGGGATGTTTTTAACCTAGCCAGCTTCCCTTTGTGTACTAATTAGCCTATTTCATTTGGTTACAGATTGGCATTTTCCATCCCATAGTTCATAATTGTATATCACGTCTAATGAGAATAACTGGGATCATACCATAGATAGTTTGAGGTGACTTATGCATGGAATAAAGCATTTAGGAGCTGCCTCTCTCCATTAGTAGTACAGGTGGCAGTCTTTGAGTAAATTCTCTGTTTCCCATCCATAGACCCAATTTGCACTTGAATATGGACAGGGACGAACTTTGTTTTATGTGGATAGAGATTCTGTTCCAGAGCAGTGGTAACCCTGCAAGACATACCTGACCCTCCATACCATTCTGTTGATGTTGCATTTAGATTACTAGACAGTGTATTTCTGATGCCATTTGACTTGCTCGTCTTCAGTAAATCTGTCAGTATTGGATTGGATGATGCCATGTATGCCAGACATAGGTCACCTCTTAGTCTGTGGTATGCAGTGTATAGTGAGATGACTTTCAGTTGGTCCATTAAGGACATGTTGTTTAGCCCTGGTAACTGTTTAGTATGGTATCTCTGTGGGCATTCTACTTTCGTTTGTCTGACCAGTTACATGCCAAGAGAGGGCATTGTATTCAGTGACTGGCTTAACAAGGGCTGAGTAAAGGGAGACAATGACATTGCTAAATCTGGACACAATCCTTTTATTTATAATCTGTGCAATATAACAGGACTTTCTTATAACCGTGGACCTATGTTGGTCAAAGGTTAGGTTACTACCCACATAAATTCCCAAACAAGTGGATCAACTCCTTGGGGTGTATTGTTAACATGGGTAGTTCTCTGGATAGATGAATTCACAAGGGATACAGTAACTCATTTTTTGATATTTAGTTTGTCCATTATTTTGGCACTGGTTATTTATTTCTGACAACCCTTCCTGCAGGATGACAAAGTAAATTCTGCTCTTAGCTTGCAGTTGTTGGCAAACTTAGTCAGCCAGAGCCCTTTAGTGTTGGCTTTTACTTCAGAAAAGTAGATGCCAAACAGGAGAGGTCCCAGCACAAAACACTGGTGACTTGTTTTTTGTGGAGGTTAACTTCTCCTATTTTGGTTTCCTGCGTCCTATCTGTGAGGTAGTTGGCAATCCAGCAGGTGAGATGGGGTTTATTCCCAGTTTATTTAGCTTTTCTGCTATGTCTGAGTGCGGCATTGGCCAGGTCAAAGTACACGGTGTGCACCATTTTGCCTTCATCCATTGCTTTGGTGACCTTTAAAAAAAAAAAAAAAAAACCGCCAGGTTGAGCAAACATGACCTGTCCTTGATGAATCCAAAACTGAGCATCCAATGTTTGGAGGTTCCCTGTGTCCTAGTTGATTAGTTCCATAAGTCTTTCTGTGGCTTTGCATATGAGGCTGGTCAGACTTATGGCTCTGTAATTGCCTGGGTGTATGGGGGGTCCTCCCTTATGCAGGAGAAGAATGACTGTAACTGTTTACCATTCACTTTTCTGGCAAATCAGAAAGGATGGAAGTCACTAAATAGTGATGTACATTTGAGTTTCAGACTTCATATCCTTAAGAAAAATGCATACTAACACAAATCCTGTTATTGTAGTGATCTGAGCTTATAAGAGCAATATTTAAAATTTTGTCCCTATTTTGGGCCTTTGTACCCCCATTATTTCAGGCTTTGTCCAGATTTCTTTTGCTAAGAAGTTGAAAGGTATGATGCCATTGGGGTTTGTCAAAGTTAGTATGACTGTTAGGAAGTTTTGCTGTCAGTATCCCATGCCATGATTAGCATACACAAGAACATGACTTTCCTTTGAGACGTGTATTTTCTGTTCCGCTGTTCTTTCACAGTCAAGGTGTGACATTCCTACACTTTGGTGAGGGTAGGTTTTAGTTAGCGGATTTTCTACAATTTCTTTTCATTTGGTTTGTCAAAACTGTATGCATTTGCATTGTACATTCCAGTGGTGCTGTGCAGTGGGAGGTGTCCCCCCCTCCACCCCCAACTATTGTGTAGCTGTGGAGTTGGCATTTATAAACTGGGATGCGTCTCAAATGGGTGGTAGTCATGCCTCATATTTTTTTCAATGCATGTTAATGCAGCTTTTTTATTTATTTATTTATTTATTTATTTATTTATTTATTTCAGTCAAGGTTCATTACAGAAAAATATTTTTCTTTCCTCCCTGTTATTCCCTTTTCAAGCGAAGAAGTGGTTGAAGCCAGTGTCCTTTAATGAGAAATACATTATGGTTTGAGTCTGTCAGATCTTTCTCTGAAGTGTAATATCTTTCTGGATGTCCTGTTGCAGATGGTTCACTATACCTTCTCTTTGAGTCATTGTGTTTAATTGTAAATTCATGGATGTATTGCAGTGCTTACCTTTAGAGCTGCTTTCTTTGAGAAGTCCTTAAGTAACTGTTTTTGTCTTTAACGAAATGTGTTGCAGGACTGAAGTGAGATGTTTAACACAAATACTTTTTTTTACTTTTAATTTTTTAAAAATAATTTTTTTCTTGTTTACTGTAGGAAATCATAGCCTTCCAGGCAGATAAAATGGTAGAGGTACGAAAGTTCGTTGTAGGATTTATAGAAGAAGCTTGGTAAGGATGAAAGACTTTAAATGCATTTTAATCTGAAATATTCAGTATTGAATTGTTTGCTTGAATAGACTAAACCATATGACGTAACTCCTGTTTTATAAGATTTATTAAAGATAAATGGATTACTTGTGTTCAGTGAATATTGTCAGTGGTACAGGTAACGCGTTGTTACCCAGACCTGCTTTTCATTTAGTCTTTGCGAGTACGTGGTCTGATTCACACCAGCTGTCTGTCCATATTGTAGTCATTTGTGGGCTTTTCTTATAGCTGAAACTGTAGTTTAGATGATGTGTTAGTATCGAGGCAGGAAGCCATAGAAGAGTTGCAGTTCAGTATGCCATTGATTGAACATGCAGGAATTACGAGTATTGTTTTTTCCTTCCTCTTTTTTAATTATTTGTTACTTTTGTTATCCTCTTGGTCTTGCATTATTTTAGCTTGGTGTCATGCACCTTCCTCTATATTATTTCTAGCTGTGGTCGTATAAGCAACCTGAAGCTGGCAGCAGGGTACTCAACTTCTTTCAGTTCTACCTACATCTACACAGCAGGTGTTATAAAAGAATCATGCTGGAGCCATTTTGGATGTGGGTATACTATTTCTGTCATGACAGCAACTGCTGAAGAATGAAGAACCATTTGACACCCAAAGTACAAGTTAAACTTTTGGGCACTGCTATATAAAGCTATGTTCAGTACTTTATATTGCTTGAATTTTTTTTGTTTGTTTACTGCTAGACAAGATTTATCTTCGTGCATGTAACTGCATTGAGCAACATAATATCTGTTAATTTAATTGTCTGTCTTATTTTTAGCAGCACCATTGTGATAGTGTGGGTTGTTAGACCATGTTATTACTATGTAGTTTCTAGCCTGCCTTTAATGACAGTGTGCTTCAGCTGCCTATTTCTGTTATTTTAGCAGATTTTTCCTTTTAATTTCACAAGCATTCAGCTTTTCTGTAAGCTGTTTCATTTGAAAAAGTTGATTTTGCACACATTCAAACCTTTTCGACTGCTAACTCAGATTCTGACAAAAGTTTGCTTCACATTTTATCATTCTTTAGCCCCCGAACGTTTTTTTCTTTCGGTGATGAATCCTACAGCTCTTCAAATTTTTTTCTTTAGCACTGCGCTTCAGTTTAGTTGCACATGAATCAGTTAACTCCTCTAACCCTTAATTTCTACTGAAAAATGTATGTGTTAAATTGTTTTTAGGGTCACATTATTGCTTAAAACAACAGACCAGAGTGTTGCCCCTCAGGTTATATTTTAGCATCATCTCCATTAAGTTGAAGTGTATTGTGACAGGTTCAGCAGAAGGAAATTACATTTTTGCAGTCATTGTATTTGGGCTTAGGCCTGGTCAGCACTGAAAACTTTCCCAGGCTGTAGCTTCTTCAGTACTGCACAGGGCTCCTTAATTCTCTTACCATCCGAAAAGCATGCAGTTCAAAATGTCTATCCTCGCTAATTTTGAGTTGGAACTTTGTCTCTTCCTGCTGGTAAAGTGACTGCCTACAGGAAGGATATTTTCATTTTTTTTCCTGCAAGTGTTTGAAAGTTTGAGATTCTTGTTTCTCCTCCCTTAGGCTACAGTTCTGCTGCTGTTTCTCAGTTCTCCTTGTTAATGTCAAGTGTTAGACTGCTTAATTTAGTGTTTGTTGCTTAGCTTTGAATGTGTGTGGCTATTTAATTAACATGATTGAGCATGTAGGCTTAAAAAATTCTCATAGTGCAGTCATAAAATCCATCTCCCAAGGATCACCATTTGTTGTTGGCTTATTTGCCCATCATGTTGTGGTGTCTTATAAGATTTGTAGAATATTTGATAACTTGCTGTTCTTGACCTTAAGAATTTTATTTTATTTATTTATTTTTTATTTTACATTTGTTGACCGGGCTAGTCTAGATGGATACATGTCCATTTTCAGTAGAGGCCCGGGGAGAAAAGCTCCACAAAAACACAGTAATATAGAACAAAACTTGTTACACAAAAATAAATATTTTACAAATGGAAAGTAGTACATAAGCTGTTTCATAAGCATAACCAAGAAAATACAACAGGTGAAAAAAAATTTTTTTTTTTTTTTTTTTTTTAGTTCAGTGGAATTGATAAATTGAGAGTAGAAAGAAAATAGTACTGTAGAAACCTAGTAAAGATTTGAGTGACTAAGTAAAGGTAGAGGGAATAAAAAGTTCAGTCAGGGTTAGTACAAGGACAGAGCCATTGGGAAGTAAGCAATGTTTTTAGATACTTCTTGAAAGTGGGTAAAGAAGTAAGTGCAGTAAGTTCACTTGGAAACTAATTCCAGATAGGTCCAGTACAGTTGTAGAACAAACAGTCCCCAGCTTTGTTGTGGGATTTATAGGAGGCAGCTAGAAGCTTGGTGGCAGAGCGCAAGGAAGAGAGGTTTTTATAAGGAGTAATAAGGGTGCTAAGTATCGTAGTATTAGAAGGCTGATAGAAGATTTTGTGGGTGATGGTTAGTTGCTTTAGTAGTATTTGATTTTGTAATTCCAGCCAGCCTAGTTGTTTAAGATTAGAGCAATGATGGGTACGAAAAGGGGCTCCTGTCACAAATCTGGCAATATTGTTATATGATGTTGCTAGTTCATTGAAATTTACATTTAGATAAGTTTGTATAAATTGGTGAGGCATAAAGGGTAGAGGTGCGTTTGTGCGATAGTACTTCTGGCTGAGGTAGTAAGGAAGGGTTTCAGTCTATAGAGCGATCCAAGTTTTCTATTGACTGACTTGATGGTGAAGTTAATATGCGAATCAAAGTTGAGATTGTGGTCTATTTTGAGACCTAGAAGTTTGGTAGTGTCAGGGGTTATTATTATGCCATTGTTAGAAGTTATATTGAAGGTAAAAGTAGATGACTTCTGTGAAGGTGTGAAAAGTAATAATTTAGTCTTTTTGGGATTCAGTAAGAGGCAATATTGATAGAACCAGTTTTTGGCTGCTGTGAAGACTTTTTGTGTAGTAGTCTGAAGCTCAATTGGGGAGGATGCTGAGCATATCAGTGTTGAGTCATCGGCATATTGAATACAGATGGATTGTGGAAGGGACTTATTTAGATTCTTAATAAAAATAGAAAAGAGGAGAGGTCCCACTATCGAGCCTTGAGGCACTCCTATTTTGATGGGAAGAAGAGATGATATGTGATTGTCCCAAAGAACTGCTTGCTGTCTATTTTCTAAGTAGGAATTAAACCACTGGATAGCTTGAGTGTCCAAAGCAAAAGATTTAAGGATGTTTAGTAAGAGAGTATGGTTATGGAAACATTAATTTTTGTTAAATTATTGTGCATTTATATACATAATATACACTTATAATTTCAACTTATACATATATATTTCACATATTTATGTTTCTATCTCTTATGTAGAATTTTTACAATATGAAATTTTGTGTTTATATACATATACATACATATAAGGTTGTTTTACATATCGTTTTACATATACTTTTACATATATTTTTATATATATATATATATATATATATATTTCATGCATTTTATATAGTAGCATGTACATACATATTCATGATTCAACTTATGTTTATGCTAATATTATTATGTGTTCACTAACAACTTCACATTGTTATATTTTATGTAATACTATGCAATTTCAATATATGTTAGATATTATATATATATATATTTTTTTATCTATGGAAATATGAAGTGTGATTTTATTATTCCTTGTTCAACTGTACAGTTCATATTATGTTATATATATTATATATATTTATAAGGTATAGGATGTGTTTTTAGTATTTTGTATCCAAGTTATTTATTTTATATGCATATAATGGTATACTGTGTCTTTAAACGGTATAATTATTTTATTGAGTAATTTTAGTTAATTGATGTAATTAGTGGGTGGGACAAATGTATTTAAGGAATGAGATGTTGGATGTTGGTTATCTGAAGAAGTTCGTCATAGAACGAAACCTGGGTCATCTGTTGTTTTCCAATAAAGTGGTTTGGATTATCGCCTTATTGTTTTTTTGCCAGTGTGGTGGAGCAAGTAATTGTGGCTGAAGACTGTTGGTTACTCTTGGTTTGCTTGGACCTCCTTGTTACGGTGTTTACTAGTATGGTTGACCATATCAAAGGCCTTACAGAGGTCTAAGAAGAGAGCTGAGGACAGCAAGTTGTTATTCTGATTTTTATTAATATGGTCTGTGAATGACAAGAGTGCAGTAGTAGTGCTGTGATAAGGTCTAAAACTGTGTTGGCAGTCTGCTTAGGAGATTGTTTTGGAGTAGATGGTCAAGTAATTGCTGATGTACACATCTTTCCATGATTTTAGCTAATGGAGAAAGTAAGGCTATGGAACGAAAGTTGGAGAGTTCGTTAGAGTTACCACCCTTATGAAGCGGAATGATATGAGAGACTTTCCAGAGGGCTGGGATAAAGCCTTCAGTTATGGTTCGATTAATTAAAATGGAGACAGGAAAGACAAGTACTTTGGCTGCAATTTGTAGGTACTCCGCTGGGAGGAGGTCAGCTGTGGGAGTACAAGGTTTAAGTTTTGTAAGTAGGGTATAGATGAGATCCGTCGAGACTGGTTGCAGTTTGAAAGAGGGGGGATTTTTGTTAAGGGAGTAAAGTGCTTGTGTGGACTGAGGAGATAAGTTGAAGCTAGGGAAGTAATAGTGTCAGAGAAAAATTTGTTGAAAGTATCAGCAATTTGGTTAGGTGTATTCCGAGTGAGGTTAGAAGGAGTAGGTGTTTTAGAATTACCTGGATGTAGTAGTTTGTTGATACCTGACCAAAATTTCTGAGGGTTTTGGCGTTGTGTGTGTTGGAATTTCCAATAATATTTTTTTTTATCAAGGAATATTAGTTTCTTTGTTTCGTTTCTAAGTTGTTTAAAGGTTTAGTGGTCAGATGGGTATTTAGTACTATTTCTATGTAACATTTTTTGTTTGGTCTCTTTGGTTAGCCAAGGAGCAGGCTTTGCTTTGGTTTTAATTAATCTAGTGGGGGCATGGTGGTTAAGAATTTGAAGGAATTTGTTGTTAAAGTATAAAACTGCCTCATCAAGAGGTAAGTATTTTAGGGGAGACCAATTGCAAGCTTTGAGTTCTAATTGGAAGTTAGTTTGGTTTAAATTGGTTTTGTTCCTGGTAGTTCTGAATTGTGTATTGTTGGAGATCAGGCTTTTTTTGTCTGGTGATAAAAGTGGTTAGATGGTCACTGATAAGATCAGGTAGTGTGCCTGTGGTATAGGTCATAGGGTTGCTATTGACTAGAATCCAGTCCAGGGTGCTTTGTTTGGAGCTGGTTTTGTTTATTCGAGTGGGGATGGTAATGGTTTGATAAAAGCCATAGAGGTTTATGTGAGAAGTAGGTTTTTGGGTAATACAACAATTTCAGTCAATATTAAAGTCTCCTAGTAGTATAGTTTCCTGAGGGAGGGAGGTCGAGAGCCAGCTCAGTATGTTTTCAAGGGTAATAATATTGTTACCTGGGGGGATGTAACAGCAAATGATATAACTGGATTTATTTGTATTAATTTGTAGTTTTGTGATTAAGATTTCACTATTACTTTGTGAGGGTGGTTTGGTATCTAGTAGGGTAACCAGTAATTCAGTTTTGTAAAGTATAGCTACACCTCCACCCTTTTTGGTATGACGGTCAAGTCTGATGATGTTATATCCTGGTGGTAGTATGTCATTATCCTTGGTTTCTGCTTTTAGCCAGGTTTCATTTAGGCATAAGATATCAAAGGAATATAGGTCAAGAAGGGCATGCAGTTGGGTTATTTTATTATTCAGGCTGCGAATATTTAGGTGGGCTATCTGGAGAGAACTGGGATTGGTGGTAGGATTTATAGAATTAGCTTGGTTTATTGAGAGGATAGTAGAGTGGTAGTTGTTTGGGTCTGGATTGGAATGAATGTCGCCATAAAGGAATAATAACTGCTGGTGACTATGTAAGTATTTGGAAAGTTTGGAAGAAATTGGAAAAGGTTTCTTGTTTTGGAAA
The DNA here is from genome assembly GCF_019279795.1 of Protopterus annectens. Lineage (NCBI taxonomy): Eukaryota > Metazoa > Chordata > Ceratodontiformes > Protopteridae > Protopterus > Protopterus annectens. The sequence continues at coordinate 713,293,782 of NC_056725.1, read as the reverse complement.
AACGTGATATGTGTAGATCTATGGTAATGAGGTATGAGGTAGGAAGATGATGAAGTTATAGTGCTGTGTGATTGTGGGGTGTAATCATAGTGAGGAGCAGTTTGTTTTAGTGTTAGTTGAGGTTCAATTAACTTTTTGTTTGCATAGAAGGTGAGGGAGTAAGAAATGAGAAGAGTGTTGAGGAATAAGAAGGAGTAGAGTAGGGTGTTATATTTAGAAATGTTTGGGTTATACATAGCAAGTGAAGGTGTGTTCTAAGAGGCAGGTAATAGATAGGTATGAAGATAGAGAATTAACAGGGTGGAGTTGTTTTAAAAGAGGGAGGAGTTTAAAAGAGGAATTAACTGATGTTAAAAGTAATACTCCTGATAGAACAAGGAGAGAGACAGAGGAATCCTGTCTCTCTCTTACCTCAGACCATTTTTCTTCCAAAGGATAAGACTGCCAAAAGAAAGGCAGCTCCATGGCACAGAGCTGTATGGGAAGCCTGATTGACTAGCACCCTGGAACTAAAAAAAAAAAAAAAAATTTCACTCTTGTTTCCTGACATATTTTAACACCTCAAACTCACTGTAAGCGCTTTATTTGTAATTTTAGCCCGTTTTCCTCAACATGGCTATCAGTGGGGCTTGTTGTGTCAACATGATCTTATACTCCTTCACGCCTTTCTCTTTCCCATAATACTTTAACTCATGCAAGACGTAGGGAAGTAACTTTGAATCCCCATGCCATTGACATATAATGGGACTTGGGAGGGTCACTGTTATTGTCTTTACCTTCTATAAAAGGACTGCTGCTTTTCTATCTCTAATCACCCTAATTTATGTTTGGCTCAGACCTTGATTTACACTATTCTTATCCAGCTACAGCCAGAAAAGTAACAAAATTTCAGGTCTTTGTTTGGGATTTTCTTTTGTAGTTCGAGGAATTGAGAGTCCCCTCTCCCACAGTACTGCAGAGGTGTTAAAACTGTCACTGCACTGCGAGGCCCTTGCAAAATCAATTCCTCAGACAGGGAGCAGCTGTCGCTATTACCAGCACCTCCTACCCCAACCACAACCCAACCCTCTTCTAACTGGAGGACTGTCAACTTTTTATCACAAAAATCCTTCCTGCGGCTATGTCCTCCCCCAAAAAACAAGAAAACTGTTGACTCCTGTTATAAAAGATCTGTTACTGCAAGGTTTCATTCAAAGAGTTTCCAAAAAGGAAGAGGGTACATGGTTTTACCTGCATCTTTTTCTTGTGCCCTGGAAAGAGAGGACATAGAAAGTCAATCTTGTATCTCTCAAAACGAAAAAGCTTCGTCATGTTCCAAAGTTCCAGGTGTCAGCTTTGGAGAAGTTACGGTCCCTTATCTTTCACCATGAATGGATGGTGACAGGTCCAATCTCCACGTTCCTATGGCACAGTAACACAAGAGATGCCTGTGGTTTCTGGCAAGGGGATTACACTTCAAATGTTGTGCTTTGCTTATTTGGCTTATCTACTTCTCAAAAAGATTTCACTGAACGTTGTGGTACCAATTATTGCCTTCCACAGGATGGTAGGTGTTCATATCTGTCCTAACTTGGACAATTGTCTGAGGCAAAGTACCTCCGGAATTTCAGACAGCCTTGTAAATCACCATGTGTTGCTTTCAGAAAATGGACCCTAACCCTCATCCTCCAGAGGTTACAAATAACCAAGCACAGGATTGAATTTTCTGGGGCCAGTCTCAGATTCTCTGCAGTGGAAGAATTTCCTTCCATGGGACAAAGTCCTTTTTCTTGGGCTGTTTATTTGCAGTCCCTAGAAACTGTGATCCCCTGTTGCCATGTCTGGGGAAAAAAAGGATGTATTCTGGTGGGAAGTGTGTATTTGCATCAATCCAGGGGCAGGCTTCTACTTTCCAGAGGCAGTACAAACCATAACAGACAGCTCTCACTGGGTCTGGGGAGTCCATTTAGATCAGGGGGTTTCGAACATGCAGCAAGTAAAGCAGCACATTAATTTAAAAAAAAATTTTTTTTTTTTTTTTTTTTGCTATGAATGCTATTAGAGGCAAACTCTCTCCTGGAACTGTGCAAATATGGACAGACCATGCCATAGTAATGTATATAAACAGGAGAGGGAATGCAGTCTTATCCCCTATGCAGACTAGCTGTGAATCTTTGGCTTCTGGCTCAGCAAATCAAGATAACACCCACAGCATCTTGCTTCCCGTGTTGGGATAACTGGCTGGCAGGCTCCCTGAGTGAGATCCTCCTAGACCCCAATGAGTAAAATGTTTAAAAAGGCAAACAGTGTCTGGGACTTGTACATCAGTGGGGTGTTCTGGACAGGATCTCTCTGCCTCAACAGAAAACAGTTGAACAAGTTGTGCTAGAGAATACACTAGCCAGGTCAACAAGAGTGGAAACTCCTCCTTCTCCAAGTGGACAGACTTCTTGTATTCTTTTCCTTTAATACTCCTTATCCCAAGGGTACATCTGAAGGTGGTATCTGAAAGACCCATGCAACATTGGTTCTGCCTTTTTCTAACTCTCATTGGGGGGGGGGGGGGCAAAAGATTACTACTAATCATGGACCTTCTCTCTCAGAACAAGGGGTCTGCAATGCATCGAAACCTGACAACTCTGAAGCTAACAACTTGGAATATTCCATTTCGACTCCATCCACTTCATGTCCTTCACAGAATGTCTTGTCCATTTTGAAATGGGCCAGAAAATGAAACACTTGAGTCATATTTAGCAAAATGGAAAAGGTTTTTTATCTTTTCAGTCTGACATAAAACAGATCCTTGAATATCTCAACACCCTCTTCAAGCATGGCATGTCCTACTCTAGCATCAATGTTCATACTTTTACCATCTCAGCTTACCTCCCAGTCTCCCCTCGTGTTTACTCTCTCCCCCCACATGAAACAATTTCTCAAGGGGGTTATTCACCTCAGGCCACTTTTAAGTGAGCTTGCTCCCTCCCTGACCTGAAATTTGTACTGCAAAATTCATTCTCCTAACATTTGAACTGGCAGCACCAGCTTCTGTCAAAATCTTGACATGGAAAACAGCTCTGCTTCACCAGATGCGTCTCTAAGCTCCAAGCCCTTATGTGCAAGGGACCATTTCTAATAGTCTGCAGAGATAGTCACTTTAGTACCATCCCCTCATTTATGCTTAAGGTGGTTTGGGAATTTTCTTTAAATAAAGCCATTCACCTTCCTGTGTTCTTTCCAACCCACAGAGTGAAGGTGACAGGGTATGTACATTCTTTGGATGTACACAGACAGCTATTCAATTACCTTTACAGAGCTAACTTCTCAAACGGATCATTCCGTCTGTTGGGATCCTTTACAGAAGGTAAACCTATGACAAAAAAAAAATATTTCCAAATGGACTGCTAACTCCATTACATTTTTTAATAATATCTTTCTAAGCAACTTCCTGGTAAAGTCGGAGCTCATTCCACCAGGCATAAAACCACCAATATTGTCTTTTTAAAATGAGTGTCCACAGAGTCCATTCTCCTGACTGCCACTTGGTCTTCCATCCAGACCTTCACTAAGCATTACTGCCTTGGGGTCCATCTTTAGGGTAAAAGCTGGTTCACCTCTGCCATCCAACAGAGCCTGTTCTCCCAAGGTATTGCTCCTGCCCATCCACTCATCCACTATTTTAATTTTTGGGAAGACTCCAAGAGCTTTTGTTACTGACGTATTTACTGTGATGAATGTAGTACAGTTGTGTAGCTACTTGCCATAATTGTAGATGTTAGAATAGATCAGTGTTGCAGTACCAGCTCCCACCCTCCTTATTTTCTCTCTACATTTTTCTTTCATTCGGGTGGGTCAGGTCTCATCTTTCCATTTATCATTTCCCCCCTTCTTTCCCTTTTAGGTCATGGTCCTTAACTTGTACGCATGGCAGTTGGGAAGGTTGTGCAATACCTCAAAACTATCAGACTCTTTCGTCTAGACAAAGACCTGAAAATGGTGCTGGCTAACATTATACCCAGACATCCAGACATGGTCCACACAGATGTCCTCTGGCTGGGGCAGTGGTAAAAAGACTGTGTGTCTGGGCCATGTCTTGGTTTTTGCATGTCAGGAAGAACCAAGAATTTATACTGCAACATTGATCTACTCAGACATCTACAATTATGACAAGTGGGAAAAAAACTTACTTTCTTTAAATATTACTATTAATATGGAAATATTGCTGATGCTCATTATGGGGAGAACAGAGGTCTATAAATTAAGGATATATATGCATGTTAGTTACCTCCTTTTCTGCATATTTTTTCTTTTTATTATTATTCTATGTCTACACACTTGTACTGTTGCTACGAAGTTCAGTTAATGACATTACTCAGATCTGTCTCATAAGTCCTGTACACTTATGGCTTCTTTCTCTTTATTTCTCCAAGTCTTTTGGGTTTCTAATACCATGACGGGAATGGACCCTATTCCTAAGTCAAAGTGCAATTAAAGGTCATAAAATCAGTATTGTTTCAATCTTCGATGTTCGCCAGAAGTGCTCTTCATAGCACCGACAATGTGCCCAGTAATGACTACTTCTTCAGTCCGTACAGGCTTACATGTATTGGTAATGTATCTAAATACGATTGTAGATTCTTTTTTATAAGACCCATTGCTCCTGCTACTATTGGAACTCTCTTACCTGTAAGAACAGGTGATGTCCAACCAAACAGTACTGCTGATGTTGCCTTAATCAATTAATTGCATGCTGTTTGTGCTCTGCATTTAGATGACTGTAAATTCACTGCAGCTCTGTACTGGTTCTTGCCCATCTCTGCAGTTCAAGAAATGTAGTTGTAGCCATGGGCTGCAGTTGTCACTTGCCTCATTTCAGATACTACAGCACATAGAAACCACACTTTTTAGGATGCCATCAGGACTTCCAGTTCATATCAGTTTCACTACTGTACAGAGGCCGAGTCATTGGATGTATTGCAGATAACCTGCTCTCTAGTGTGTGTGTCGTGGAAGAACTAAACAGCAGCACTCTTTTATATTTGAGCCATATTTAACAGATGATGCATTTAATTACACTTTTGTTATGGAAGCTTCTCCATCAGTACTGAAAGAGGCCTACTGACAGTATATTTAACAGCTAGAGAAGGCACTACTGTGTCTAACCACCCTTGAGTTTTTATAAAATATTTTAGTAGCCTGTACTTTTAGGCAACTTTATTTGGACCTGTGTTTTCATCTCCCAGTGGCTAGAAAAAATAAGTTTAGATTTGCAGTCTTGAGGCTACTTTGACTTATTTTTTTATAGTTATGATGATGTGAGGTAGTCCCAGCTGTGCCAAGGGGCGTAGGGCATTGCATGCATAACATATGCTAGCATAGCTAGCTGGAGTTTTGTAAAGAACTGTATGTCATTTGAGTATCCCAACTGATTTGTACAGATGCTTGTGTTAAAAATGTATTTGTAAAGCTGCTTGTGTTTAAAAAATGTATCAACAGTTGGTCCTGCTGGACAGAAAAGAAGTATACACGTATGTCTGTTTGTATTGTTGTAGTTGCTGAAATGTATATATTTTAACAGAGGCTACTGGAAGGGAAGGGGTTAAGCTCAGCCCAGCTAACCTTAAGAAAAATAACCTGAAGTTAAATTACTTGGTTTAGGCCATAACGGTTCTGTATCATAGGTCTGAATGCAGCCAGAGACACAGTGTCTATGAAAAGCCTTTCTGCAAGAAGGGTAGAAGTGTTGGAATTGTTTTATAGCTTCCAGATGCTGTATTAAGCCTTAGAAAAGTTATATGTGTGTATTGTGACACATCTGTGACACATCGTGGCTCAGTTGCTAGTGAGGGGGTAGTGTGGGAACCACAGATACAGGTGACCACATGTGATGTTATTTTGTAGCCAGCACTGAAATTGTATTTAGATGTTAGTGAGAGATTTGATGGAGGCACTCGGCACTTTGTTATTGGAACTGACAACAAAGACACTCATCCATTTCATCTTGCCTTGCTCTAGCAAGTAAGTAGGGAACAGTAATTCTTCAGTCAGTTAGGAAAAAATAGTGATATTAGTTAAATATTGTTTTTCTGTATCTGTCTGAATCTTTCCATCTGTGTTGTTTTTATATTTCCTGTGAATTGAAACTCTGATGCTTATTATAAATAGATATTCAGTATTTTCATGTTTTCTAGTTTATTTATTATTACATATATCTATACCTTTCATTCCGGCTGGTGTTTTAGAAAATATTTAACCTTTGAGAGTAATTGCATTTATTTAGTGACGAACTAGGAAGTGGAATAATAAGTATTATGAGCATACAGTTTAAAACGGTTCTTCAGATTTTTTTGATGCGCACAATGTTGCTGAGTGATTTTCCTTGAAAAAGCCCGATAATATACGGGTGAAAGCGCTTGGAGTAATTTTGTTTCAATAAAGACTGTTTGTTTCAAAGACCTTTCGGCCGTTGCCAGTAATTTCACCTTGGTTGGAACAAGTTGGATTAAGTAGCTGCTAATTACGGGTCCTGAATTGCTGGGCTGTGTTTTTTTCATTCTTGCATTTATTTAGTGGCACTGTGGCTCCACATTCCTGAAAATCTTGCTGCTTGGCTTGGAAACGCTACCATTTCAGCTGGAAAGGCCACAGAAGTACCTCACAAAGAGGATTACTGGCCTCAAACAGGTGCCCTACACTGATCGTCTCAAAAACCTCCAGCTTTACTCAGTAGCATATTGCCTACTCCGAGGTAATCTCTGCCTAACATATAAAGCTATGTCAAACCCAGAGCTGTTGGACATGCTACACCTAAAGAAATCCCAATCCCACTGAGCTACACGTTCTAGGGACCTAAACTTCATCACCACAATAAAAAGGACATGCTGGAGGGATAAATTTGTGTCCCAGAGACTTCCCATACTCTGGAACAAGCTACCCATGTATGTCAAACAAAGTTTCTCATTAGCACTATTCAAGAAAAATCTTGATAAGTGGATGGGAAATAGGTAATACACCCTGTGGATCACTTTGGCTCTGCTCAACAGGGGCATAGGAAAATAACTTTCTTGGGTGGCGTAAGCCAGGGAACCTTGTTGGCTAGGCTTACGTAGGCCCTTGGGCTGATAAGTTCATAGGTAGGTACTAGGCTATTTGTACAAGTATTAATTTTGGTAAGTGTAATTGGGTACCCTGGTAAGAGCCTTAGAGTAGGTGGCTTTGGGGTGTTCTGGTGGCAGTATCTACCTTATAGTCTGGGTGGAGGTGGCATAGAGGGTAAATCTGTTCCAGCCTTTCCCAGGTGTGTGTGTGTGTGTGTGTGTGTGTGTGTGTGTGTGTGTGTGTGTGTGTGTGTGTGTGTGTGTGTGTGTGTGAAAATCAAATCTCAAAGATTGTGTGTGTCATTTACTTGAAACAAGGAGAGAGAGCACTGATTTCACACACAGGGTGGTGGAGAGCTTGCCTTGGAACACCTGGCTGAGGATTCAACTTTGAGGTGGTCAGTGTGGAGTTTTATTTGAGGCCTGGAGAGGAAATCCAGCCCCAGGACTGGAGTGTGCATTCCCTGTGTGCTCTTAAGGGAAACCGTGTTTGGTGCAGAGAGCTGCAAATGTTGAATAGTGTGCGTCTGCCCAGAGGAGGGATGTCACAGTAGTGAATAAAGTACTTTATAAAACTAAAAAAAAAATTCTTTGCAATGCTTACAGTTTCAATATTTGTTTACTCTTTGATCATCTGTTTTTCATTAAGGCTTTCATTAGGTACACTACATTGCACAGGCTTTATATTTGCAAAGCAAATGCAAATTATAGCTTAAATTTGGTGTATTTTTACTTTTAAGCAGAAAAAAAGGCAATTGCATGTAAATAAGTTACTGATAAGAATAACAGTAATCATGCAGAATATTCTATCCATAAAATAGCAGAAAGTATTGCAAGAGCTAAACCAACACTGGAATGGAGAAAAAAGATTCTGCCGATAGGGATGACTGCAATTAGGGATACAGATAATTGATGAGGGGGGCCGGAATTTATTGGAGCAAAACTGGCAAAGGAACCAAGGTATTGGGAGCAAGTAACTGTAGGGGAAAAGATGATAGAATGGGAAGATGCCAAGAATTTATTTGGACTGCAGGTTAGAGATTGCCTTCCATATCAGGGATTGATGTCGGAGTATAGGCAAAGAGAAAGAAATGGGGGGGGGGGGGTCCAAAACGGAAAACCAGCACTGGTAGAGTTCTTAATGAATCTAAAACAGAAGCTGCCATTAAAAATTTAATAATTAGTAGAGCATAGAAAATATTGTACAATAACTAAGAATCAATCAGAATAAATTAGGAATGATTGGGAAGAGAGATTGGATAAGTAATTCATAAAGAAACCATGGGAGGATATATATATGTCTCCCAAATATGCAACAAAATCTAGAAAATTTAGGATTTTTGCCTGGAATGTTTACGTAGATACTTTTACACCCCAAGTAGACTCTAGAGAATTTTTCCTGAGGCAGGCAGTAAATGTTGGAGGTATGAAGGGGTAGAAAGAGGTAACTGGGAAATATTTTCTGGGAGTGCAGTGAGTTGGCGGACTTTGATTCCCAGTGGGATGCACTGTCAAAGTTGCTGGGTGGCCAGATTAGTCTGACGAGACAGATGTTTTTTCTGAGCTAGGCTACAAAATCGGAATTGCCTAGATATGGTAAGGTCTTACTGTGTCTAATAATGGTGGCTATCAAAAAAGCAATTATTAGAAAATTGAAATTAAAATCTAAACCAACTACACTGGAAGTAGTGAATATAGTAACAGAGATAAAACAACTGGAATTGAGAACTTTAGAAAAAGGTAGGAACAAACTACATAGAAAAAATGGGAATTGTGGGAACAGTACATTCAAGGGAGGAATGAGGCCTAAAAGGCAGCAGGACTTAAATGATCTATGTAATATGCGTATGAGAAAGACTGGGTAGATTGTAAGTGACGCATAATGTTTGCAACTGGGAGTGTGTCAGTATGGTTTGTGATGTAAAATGCTTGTGACTAGGATTGTGTCGGTGTGGTTTGTTTTCATTTGTATACATGTATGATTGTCTGTGTAGTAAGTGATGGTTTAATGAAAATGATGTTCTTCCTTTTTCACTGTTGCAGTCATTACATTTGGGTTATCTGCTTGCAGGTAGTCTTCAGTCGGCCTGATTAACAAAGTCTTGGGTCATGCTTCGGTTGCTGTCCCTTCTTCCATGACGTCAGGTCGTCAGGGGTATAAAACATGCAGCTGACGCCATTACATCAGTCTTTCTTGCTGTGCGGTGCCCAAAGCAGAAGCAGTTCGCAAGTGCCGGTTGGCCGACTCCTGAAAATTTTGTTTTCAAGTTTCAGAACCGAAGTCTTCAACTAAAGCTAAGTACCACGTTGGGGAAACTTTTTCTTGCTCCTTACTGATGTCAGTAAAAGTTAATAATTGCATTACTTGTGGAAAGCAAATACCTCATAAAGATTTTCATTCGTACTGTATTCCTTGCCTAGGCCCTGACCACGATGTACCTTGCTATTGGTTTTGTGCTTTATTTAATCAGCACACTATCCGTTGTCTGTATATTTTCGCCTCTATATATTTCAGTTCTCGGTTTAATTATTAAGAAATTTCGTCGGTTAGCCATCCAACTACCGGGATTCCGAAAAAACGTAAAGATAAAGACAGGCCGCCGAGGTCCAAAACTGCTGATGGCACTTCTCCTAAGCCAGTCGCCAGTTCGCCAGTACTCAGTGAGGCGCTTTCGCAGCCCCTGCTAGCCGCTACTTCTCATTCGCAGGCCTCTACCGAGACCCATTCAGAGTCCGGTATGCCGTGAGATGCTTCAACTGTGGAACCCGCGGATGTCTCTACCTTGGATGGGTCCGGAGCTGCTGTGCAGGCACTGGCTTCTGAGGGTGTATTCAGGCCTATGGACTTGCATATTAAACAGACGCCTCCTTCTTTACTTAAGTCTAAATCTCGATCCATGCCTAAAAAATCGACGCTCAGGCCTCTATGCCTAAAAAACAAATGATAAGAATGGCTGAAGATCTATTAACTCTAATCAGGGGTAACCAACCCCTCCCCCTTCTAAGAGGCTTAGGACTGAAGTTGATTATGAATCTTCTGAGCAGGATTCTGTTTTTTCTTATCTGGATTTACCCTTATCTACTTATGAAGATTCTGTTGCAGAGGACTCCATTCCCTCTGCTTCCCCTCCTGAGGATTTTTTTGGGGGGAAACCTTACATACTCTAAGGGAGCATTTCCACTGGGAAAGCCAGGATTTTTCTGATTCAAAAAAGAGGCTTAGGGATTTCCTGGTCCTACCTCAGCATAGGCCTTTAGCTATTCCTCCTGTACTAGACATTGTTGATGATGCTGTTTCGAAATCTAGTTTGGCTCCTGATTCCCTGCCTCCTGCTCCCAGAAAACCTGACAGATACTACAGGGTCCCTGAGTCCCACAAGTTCCTTTTTAAAAATCCTATTGCAGTTTCAGAGACTATTTCACAGGGGCCCAAGGGCATTAAGGCTTCTACTGCTAAAAATCCTACCCCTTCTGATTGAGACTCCAGGGTGCTGGGATAGATGGGGTAAGAATGTTTACACTTCTGCAACCTTGGCCATTAGGGCTTTAAACTGCCAGTTTCGTATGTTAAAGTATCAACAACATGTTATTGGACTGCTTAAACAGAAAATTATGATGATTCCTGACTGTGTGGAAAATAAATAATTACAGGATTTAATGCATTCTACTGAACAAGTTGGAAAACATACTTTGCAATGTGGTTTTGCTTTATTAGAGGCCTCTTGTAGGGCTGCTGTTACTGGGTCTGTGCTCAGAAGGCATGCTTGGCTTAAAGGAGCAATCTTTGCTTGATCATGTTAAAGCTAAATTGTTGGATGCTCCTTTAAATCAGGACCGCCTGTTTGGCAACAAGGCTGAGGAAGTTCTTAAAAAGATGGAAGATAAAGCTAAATCTGTGCAAACTGTTTTTTTACAAGTTCAGCCTTCTAGATTTAGTAGGCACTGGCCCCCTAAGAATTGGTCCTTTCCAGCCCTTTCCAGGTCTTCTCAAGCCAAACCCAGATACAGCAAAAACCCCAGGATGTTCTTCGTTCCCCATTGCTGCAGTCCTTACTATTGGGTATAGTCCGCATCCAGTCGGCCCGAATACCAGAGTATAAGGCTGACGTCGGTCAGGGCGCATTAGACTGACGTCAGTACGTCAGGGTACTAATGCGCATGACCGACGCCATATCCTCAGTCTTTTTTGCCGCATGGTCCGATGCAGAAGCAGTTTTGCGAGTGCAGGTTGGCGTTCTGAAATATTTCCGAAACCGGAGTTTCAGACCGAAACAGAGTTGGCTAAGTACCCCGTTGGGGAACATTTTGGTTTTTTCTTGCCTCAGTATTTTACCGGATGTCAGAAAAAGTGAATAACTGTATTTCTTGTGGGAAACAGATACCTCATAGGGATTACCATACCTTGTGTATACCTTGTTTAGGGCCTGAGCACGACGTTGTTGGTTGCCGCTCTTGTGCTAGGTTTAACAAACGCACTATTAAGAGGAGGTTAGACTGTGCCAGGTTAGTGTTTGGGAAGCGTTGCAATTATAAAATGCCGTCGGATGCTCCGACGCCCGCTTCGTCCAAGAAGCGCAAGGACAAAACAGCGAAGCCTAGGGTTGATGAACCGGCAGTCCCGGACGCCGGTTCTTTAGAAGGCTCAGTGGAGCCAGAGGTTTTGCCAGGAGTTTCCATGGAGTCCCAGGCAGAAACTTTACTGTTACAGGATGTGCCTTCTCAGGAGGTAGGCCAGGCTGAGGGGGCTTCTCAGGTGACTGTTCTTCCCTCTCTTCCCAAGGTAGTTAGAGCTTCTCCTTCTGTTGCCAAAACTTCTTTGAGAGGTAGGCCTAGTTCAGCTTCAGTGGGGGCTTCTCCTAGCATTTCGGGTTCTGTGCCTAAGAAACATATGCTTAAAATGGCAGAAGATTTGATTACTATGATTAGAGGTTCTATACCCCCGCCTGATAAGAGGCCTAGGGTGGAACCGAGTTTGATAGTTTTGAACAGTGTTCAGAGGCTTCAGAGTCTTCTGGAAGACTTGCAGGAGTATCCTACTTATTCTGATTCTGATGTGGATGATTCCACTCCTACAGCTTCTCCTCCTGAGGATTTCTCATTTTCAGAAACTCTGCATTCCATGAGGGAGCACTTTAAATGGGAAGGCCAGGATTACTCTGATTCCAGGAAAAGGCTTAGGGAATTCTTGTTTTTACCCCAGCATAGGCCCTTAGCTATTCCTCCTGTGTTGAATGTGGTGGAAGATGGTTTTGCAGAGGCTTCCGTGAACCCTGACTCTTTGCCTCCTGCTCCTGTTAAGCCTGATAGGTATTATAGGGTGCCCGAAGCTCATAAGTATTTGTTTAAGAGCCCTAGGGCGGACCCAGAAACTATTTCTCAAGGGCCTAAAGGTGTTAAAGCTTCTGTGATTAAAAATCCTGTTCCCACTGATAAAGAGGCAAGGGCTTTGGATAGGTGGGGAAAGAAAGTGTATACTTCTTCCACTCTAGCCATGAGAGCATTGAATTGTCAGTTTCACATGCTAAAATATCAGAATTATCTCCTTTCACAATTGAAATCTAAGGTGGATGCTTTGGCGGAAGGTATTGAGTGTAAAGAGTTGCTGGATTTGGTTCATGTGTCTGAACAAGTGGGTAAGCATTCTTTGCAATGTGGTTTTGATGCTGTACAGGCCTCCTCGAGGGTGGCTGCTACTAGTTCTGTTCTTCGCAGGCATGCCTGGTTGAAGGATCAGAATTTAGCTGAGCATGTTAAGACAAGGATTTTGGATGCTCCTTTACAGTCTGATGTGTTGTTTGGATCGCCTGTGGAAGCAGTTTTAAAGAAAATGGAGGACAAAGCTAAGTCTATGCAAACTGTTAAAGATTTTTTGCAGGTGCAGCCACCGAAGTTTAGTAGAAATTGGCCTGCTAAGGGGTGGACATATCCTGCTTATGATTCCCAGTCTAGGGGTAGGTCTAGACGTGGTAGGGGCAGGGCTCAAGGTTCTTTTAGGCCTAGAACAGGGAGTTCACCTGCTCAGACTTCTGGTGAGGGCAGGGGTCAGTCCTTTCGTAAACAGACCCAATGACCTGTATTTTCAGCTGCCAGTAGATTCCCGTCTGGCAGCTCCTTTGGGAGGAAGACTGTCTCTTTTCAAAGAAAATTGGGATTTAATTACTCAAGACAAATGGGTGTTGGATATCATTCACCACGGTTACAGATTTTATTTCCATACAATGCCCCCTTTCAAAGGCATGCCAGACATTCCTCCTCCACAAAGAAAGGAGGCTCACAAGCAAGTTTCTCAGTTACTCCAGATAGGGGCCATTCAGCCAGTCCCTGTATCAGAAAGGGGCCTAGGATTTTATTCTCGCCTGTTCCTAGTACCAAAGAAGGGGAACACGTGGAGACCAATTTTGGATTTATCTCTCCTCAACACTTTTCTGGACATTCCCAAGTTCAAGATGTTGACGTTACAACAGCTTTTACCTCTGCTGGGCAAAGATCACTGGATGGTAACTTTAGATCTCAAGGAAGCTTACCTTCATGTGCCTATAAGGCTAAGTTGCAGGAAGTATCTGCGGTTTCGAGCTGGAAATTCTCATTATCAGTTCTCTGCATTGCCCTTTGGCTTATCTACTGCCCAGAGTATTCACAAAGGTTCTGGCTCCAGTGATAGCTTACTTCAGGCTTCAAGGAATTCAAATCTATCCTTACTTGGACGACTGCCTGATTCTGGCTCAAGAAAAGGAAGTCCTTCTACAGCATCTGGAACATGTTATAGCAGTGCTAAGATGCCTAGGGTATTCTGTGAACGAAATAAAGTCCAGTCTAGTACCCTCTCAAGACATGTGCTTTCTGGGTGTGAGACTGAATACAGCAGCCCAGATGGCCTTTTTAACCCCGGACAAACAAAAGAGTCTATCACTTTACTTCCATCAACTATCTCATCAGTCCGTGCTGACTGCAAGGACAGTCCTTCAAGCATTAGGGTTCATGGCATCTTGTATTCTGGTGCTTCCCAATGCCAAACTGCATATGAGGAAGCTACAATGGTATCTCAAGAATGTATGGACACAGCACTGCCAGGATTTGGACACTGTCATTCAAATAATACCTTGCCTTCAAAAAGAATTTTTGTGGTGGGCTCAGGAATGTCACCTAAACAAGGGACTCTCTGTGACCCGGCCAGAGGCGAGTCAGATTTTAACGACAGATGCCTCGGACATTGCTTGGGAGCTCATCTAAATGGAAAGTGGATACAAGACAAGTGGCCTGCCAGACTACAGCATCTACATATCAACATGAAGGAGATGTTAGCAGTCCAGTTTGCATTAATGGCTTTCAAGGAGTTACTTCTTCCAGGGCAGGTGTTGATTCTAACAGACAACACAACTGTCATGTGGTACATCAACAAGCAAGGGGAACACATTCTTATCCTCTATGCAGGCAAGCAATGATTTTATGGGAGACTGCTAAGCTTGCAACTAACTCTTCAGGCAAGGTTTCTGCCGGAGCACAGAACTCCTTAGCAGATGTGTTAAGCAGACAAATCATGGATCCCCACAGTGGAAACTGGATCTTCATGTATTTCAAAATTGACAGTGTCATGGGGAACTCCAGACATAGATCTGTTCGCTTCTCCACTAAACCACCAGCTGCCACAGTATTGCACAAAGGGGTTTCATCACACAGCTTGGAAAGTGGATGCTCTGTCTTTCAGTTGGAAAAACCTTCATGTGTATGCCTTTCCTCCTCTGCCTCTTCTTCCAAAGGTACTATTAAAGGTCAGACAAGACAGGCCAAGGATGATTTTGATAGCTCCAGATTGGCCTCGGCAACACTGGTACCCACTACTACGGAGCCTGGTAAGGAAGCCTCCATGGCCTTTACCTCTGATTCCTCATCTGTTATCTCAGAAGGATGGTCATCTGCTCAATGTCAAGCTTCACTCTCTTCATCTAACAGCCTGGCATATTCTGTGTTGAAACACAGCAGGTCTCAACTTCCTCAACAAGTTTTAAATGTGATTATGGAAGCTAGAAGACCTAGTACAAGGAAAGTGTACGCAGAAAAATGGAAGAGATTTTTATTTTGGAGTACAGCAAAGAATTTGCAGGTTTCTGAGCCTAATTTGAGTGTGGCTGTTCAATACCTTACTGAGTTATTGGACAAAGGGTTGTCCTTCTCTTCCATTAAGATTCATGCTGCAGCAATTTCAGCTCACTATGATTGTGACCCACCATTGTTTTCACATCCTTTGTTCAAGCAGTTTCTTAGAGGGGCAAAGAATATAAGACCCCCACGTAGAGCTCCTACTCCTGCTTGGGATCTCAATTTTGTGTTGGAAAAACTTACTCTAAAACCTTTTGAGCCTGCGGCTACTGCTGAATTGAAATACTTGTCATGGAAGACTGCTTTTCTGTTGGCTATTACTTCTGCAAGAAGGGTGTCTGAGTTGCAGGCCCTTATGGCAGTAGAGCCATTTTGATTTTCCATAAGGATAGGGTATCATTACGTACTAATCCTTCCTTTATGCCTAAGGTGGTTTCTAGTGTGGCTTTAAACCAAACTATTCATTTGCCTACTTTTTATGCAGACCCCCAAAATAAAGGGGAAAAGATTTTGCACACTTTAGATGTACACAGGCAATTGCGTTATTATTTAAGCAGGACTAAGGATTTTAGGCAGTCTCAGCAGTTGTTTGTTTCTTTTGCTTTGAGTTCACAGGGCAAGCCTGTGTCAAAACAAACTATTTCTAGGTGGATTGGCTTTTGCATTGCATTTTGTTATTCCCATCATGGCAAGG
This sequence comes from Protopterus annectens, assembly GCF_019279795.1. Classification (NCBI taxonomy): domain Eukaryota; kingdom Metazoa; phylum Chordata; order Ceratodontiformes; family Protopteridae; genus Protopterus; species Protopterus annectens. The sequence goes on along the minus strand of NC_056725.1, from coordinate 713,277,918 downwards.
AGATTCCAGCTGGGATTAGGCCTCATTCCACTAGGGCTACTGCCACTTCAACAGCATTTCTAAGGGGTGGCAACTAAGGATATTTTGGAAGCAGCTACTTGGAGTTCAGTGCATACTTTCTCTAAGCATTACCACCTTCCTATCTACTCTAAGTCTAGGGCTGGTTTTGCCACAGCTGTTTTGCAAGGCATGTTGTCAGCTCCTGCTTCTTTATGATTTGCCAGCCTCCCTTACCTCTGCTTTGGGATTCTACCCAATAGTAAGGACTGCAGCAATGGGGAGAAGAACATAGTACAGTTTTGTACCTACCATAAATGTAGATGTTCGAGGATCCCATTGCTGCAGTCCAATTTACCTCCCTCCTTCCCTCTGTCTTTAGTCGTGGTTGTCTAGGTGAGGTTACATGCTTATATTTTTTGTATATATTCTTGTATATATTGTACATATTTTTGGTGCAGGTATTTTGGGCCTTGTCTTTTTAGGGTCTTCTGACATCTGGGGCAAGAAAAGACTGAGGATATGACGTCGGTCATGCGCATTAGTACCCTGACGTACTGACGTCAGTCTAATGCGCCCTGACCGACGTCAGCCTTATACTCTGGTATTCGGGCCGACTGGATGCGGACTATACCCAATAGTAAGGACTGCAGCAATGGGATCCTCGAACATCTACATTTATGGTAGGTACAAAACTGTACTTTTTAGTCCCAGGGGGCACACACAACTAAGCAGTGGGGGGCCTCCACTTCCAAATCCGGGAATAATAAGACTCCCCCCTATGATAAACTGTCTCAATGACTTCCTTTTAAAATTTCCAAGCACTTATCAACTGACTGCCCCTATGGGGAAAGATTGCTCTTCATGCAAAGAATTGGGAACTTGTTACCCAGGACAAATGGGTTTTAAATATGGTGTCTCAGCAGACCTCCCAACCATCCCAAATTACTCTGTTTTTACAGAATTTTGGGGTCCAAATGAAGGGGTGCCACGATTCCCCGAGTGGCACCTCTTCATTTCCGATTTCTTTGCTGCTGTTTTTTTTTTTATTTTTTTAAATTTCGTGCTGTCGGAGCTGATGTCATCATGTGCGCTATGACGTCAGCTCGGACAGCACTACCAGCCAGTCGGAATTGAGCTCAAGGAGCTCACATCATCATTTCTGGCTGTCTGCGAGCAGGCGGGAAGTGCTGTGTTTTGAAAATGCTGCCGAGAGAGGGACTTAGAACTGCTGACTTGTTTCGAGGGAAGAAGCTTTGCTTATGCTGCCTAGAGAGGGATGAGGGACTGCTGAATATGCTGCCGAGAGAGGGACTTCACTGCCGGGAAGTGTTTGCCTTGAAAATGCTGCTGAGACACGGACTTAGAACTGCTGACTTGCTTCTTCTGCTTTGCTTTATGCTGCCGAGAGAGGGACTGCTGAATATGCTGCCGAGAGAGGGACTTTTGCTTCGCTATGTGGGGAAACAGGTATGGAAGAAAGTGTGTGTGTGTGTGTGTGTGTGTGTGTGTGTGTGTGTGTGTGTGTGTGTGTGTGTGTGTGTGTGTGTGTGTGTGTGTGTGTGTGTGTGTGTGTGTGTGTGTGTGTGTGTGTGTGTGTGAGTGTGTGAGTGTGTGAGTGTGATGTGAAACCCTGTCAGAAGCAGTCGTTCTGAAAAAAGCCATGTAATTGTCAGCCAGGTCTTCAAAACAATAGCTTTAGCACTGACTGTGCCCAAGATAATTTTATTTAAAATGGCAGCCTATGTCCTTGTGAAGGCAGCACCATAACAGGAAATAAGACAATTCTCATCTAAGAAGTACCATCTGAGAGAATGTGCGAGTGCGACCTCAACAAGGCGTGGGTACATGAAAACATGCATTCAGAGTGGCTCATGGTAACAGGCATTGCATCGTTGGCTAAACGGAGTAATGGTAAGAGCATAAAGGGGTCTTTTAATCCCACCTAGATAACCACTCGAGTTCTATACATCAGTGTACTCTAGGTCAGCAGCTTATTGTGACAGGGAACTCAATAAAGTGAAGTCGAAACTAAATGTTGAAGGAAAAACCATGGCATTGTAGCTTGTCTCTCCAACTGGTGGCTAGAGGTACTCAGGCTCAAACCCTGTACCTTGGGTACAAGGTAGAAAAGAGCCTAAAGTCCCTAGCCACCACCACTTGTGAATTTATGCTTTTCTGGATTTTGTATTTCAATTTAAAGCTTCATATTCTTCATAAAATAAATGGTAGAAAATTGCTAGAATAAAAGTTTTTGTTTTAAGTTTATAAGATCAGCATTTGAAATGTTTTGGGGCTGTATTCCCCCATTATTGGCTTTGTTTTGTTTTTTTGTGTTAAGAGGTTGAGAGTGTGAATTGAATTCACTGAATGATAGCCATTTAAGTTTCTCTTCCTGTCTTTCAGCGAACTGTTGATTTGGTTTAGTGGTATGTTGATGATCATCGTGCATACAGCTGCAGTCATAACAGATGGGTTCTCCTGCCGTCAGGTGGGTCCTCGGTCGGCCGAATTCCAAAGTCTAGGTCCGGCGTCGGTTGTCGTTGCTTCTTCCCTGACGTCAGTGCGACAGTGGTATAAAGGAACCAGCCGACGCCATTTTCTTCAGTCTTTCTTGCCGCACGGTGCCCAAAGCAGAAGCAGTTCGCAAGTGCCGGTCGGCCAGCTCCTGAGATTATGAAAATTTGGAAACCGAAGTCTTCTTAAAAGCTAAGTACCCCGTTGAGGAAACTTTTCTTGCCTCAGACCGATGTCAGACAAAGTTAATAATTGTATTTCTTGTGGGAAGCAAATACCGCATAAGGATTTCCATTCCCTCTGTATACCTTGTTTAGGCCCAGACCACGACGTCTCGGTCTGTCGCTTTTGTGCTACATTCAACAAACGCACTATTAAGCATCGGGCGGAGTTTGCCCAGCATTATTTTGGGAGAGCATTTAACTATACTATGTCGTCGGATACTCCGACTCCGTTTTTGTCTAAAAAACGCAAAGACAAGGACCGACACACAAGGTCAGCGGCCTCTATCGACACCACGCCAAAGCCGACTACACATGGTCCGGTTCTCAGCGAGGCACCTACGCAGCCCCTGACTACCGACGACATTTCTTTGACGGTGTCTCCTGTACCCGAGGTCGCAGGCTCCTCGGCCCACACCCTGACTACAGATACCGAAGCCACTCTTGGCGTTGGAACTCAGAATGTGGACAGGTCCACCTCCACTCAAGGTGTCTTCAGACCTTCCTCTTCTTTCTCCATCAAGGCTTTCACAAAGTCTAAAGCAACCATGGACTCTAAGAGACCAGCTACACAGGGCCCATCTCCAGGCCCCATGCCTAAGAAACAGATGCTTAAAATGGCTTAGGATTTAATTACTCTTATCAGAGGTTCTCAGCCCCCTCCGGACAAAAGGCCTAGAGTGGAGGAAGATTCCCCCTCCTCTGAGCAGGGCTCCATTATCTCAGAGCACTCTGATGATCAGCAACACTCTTACTCCCCTTTTGAAGTCTCTGATGCGGAGGAGTCCATACCTTCTGTATCCCCCCCTGAGGATTACTCATTTGGGGAAACTTTGCATACCTTAAGGGAACACTTCCACTGGGAAGGCCAGGATTATTCAGATTCCAAGAAAAGGCTCAGGGAATTTCTCTTGCTTCCTCAGCACAGGCCTCTGGCTATACCTCCTGTCTTGGATATCCTAGATGATGTTTACCCGGAGGCCTGCCTTAATCCGGACTCTCTACCTCCAGCTAAGCCTGACAGGTACTACAGGGTCCCTGACTCACACCAATTTCTATACAAAAGCCATGCTGCTGACCCAGAAACCATCTCACAGGGCCCCAAGGGAGTTAAGGCCTCTATTGCTAAAAATCCATTGCCTTCCGAGAGAGATTCCAGATCCTTAGAAAGGTGGGGGAAAAGGTATATACCTTGGCTACCTTATCCATGAGGGCCTTAAACTGTCAGTTTCATATGCTAAAATACCAACAGTTTTTGTTATCACAATTGAAAAGTAAAATGTCACAACCTGAACAACCAGACTTGAAGGAGTTGCAGGATTTGATGCATAGTGCAGAACAAGTGGGTAAGCATACCTTACAATGTGGTTTTGATGCTCTAGAGGCCTCATGTAGAGCTGCTGTTACAGGATCAGTCATATGTAGGCATGCCTGGCTCAAGGAGCAAGCCTTGCCTGATCATGTCAAAGCTAAATTACTAGACGCCCCTCTTCAAAAAGATGTACTATTTGGTGCTAATGCTGAGGACGTATTAAGGAAAATGGAGGAAAAGGCTAAATCACTGCAAACTGTGAAAGAATTTCTACAGGTTCAACCCCCACGTTTTAGTAGAAATTGGCCTTCCAAAAACTGGTCCTTTCCTGCCACAGACAGACCCCAAAGAGGCAGATACAGGCACCCGAGGGGCAGAGGACAATCCCAAGGATCGTTTAGAGGCAGACAATGGCAAGCTCCTACACAAAGAGGTGGTGAGGACAACTCGCAATCTTTCAGAAAGCAAACCCATTGACTTTCCCCTTTGCATGCCAACCAGGTCTCAAATGGCAGCCCCCTTAGGAGGAAAGCTGGCATTATTTTCAAAAAATTGGCATATTGTCACAAAGGACAAATGGATCCTGGACATTATAAACAGAGGCTACAAATTCCATTTTCACACCCTTCCAAAAATGAGAGGCATGCCAAACCTGCCACACAATCAAAGGGCAGAGGCACAAAGGCAAATTTCAGATCTCATAAACATGAAAGCTATTCAAGAGATACCTACGCACAAACAAGGTCAAGGTTTTTATTCCAGGCTATTTCTGGTGCCAAGGAAGGGAAAAGATTGGAGACCTATTTTGGATCTATCCATCCTAAACACATTTCTACTCGTACCAAAATTCACGATGCTTACTCTACAGCAACTTCTTCCCATGCTGGGCAAGGAGTCTTGGCTGGTAACATTGGACCTGCATGTCCCAATCAGACAAAATTGCAGAAGGTACCTTAGATTTCTTGCAGGTTCAACCCATTATCAGTTCTCTGCATTGCCCTTTGGCTTATCTACTGCGCCCAGAGTATTCACAAAATGCCTGGCATCAGTAATTGCCTACTGCAGACTTCAAGGGATACAAATATATCCCTATTTGGACGACTGCCTGATCCAAGCGGACAGCAAGCACATTCTTCTGAAACATCTGGCTTATGTAATAATGTTATTGAACTCTCTGGGATACACATTCAACAAAAAGAAATCCGGGCTAATACCCTCTCGGAAGATAATTTTCCTGGGTGCCAATTTGGACACAAACACCCAGATGGCCTACCTCACGCCAGAGAAGCAGGGGCAACTAATTCAATACTTCAGAACACTAGCAAATTGCACCAGGCTGACTGCAAGGAAAATCCTGCAGGCTCTGGGATTCATGGCATCTTGCATCTTACTAATCCCATGTGCAAAGCTGCATATGAGGAAACTACAATGGTACCTGAAAAACATATGGTCTCAACACAGCCACAGTTTGGAAACAATAATACCACTAATTCCATGTCTGCAAAAGGAATTTCTGTGGTGGGCTCAAGCATGTCAAACAAACACAGGTCTTCCACTCGGCAAGCCTCAAGCAAATCAAGTCATCACAACAGACGCCTCGGACTACGCCTGGGGGGCACACATGACAGATCGGTGCATTCAGGGCAAATGGTCCCAAAAAGAATAGCACCTTCACATCAATCAAAAAGAAATGCTAGCAGTAATAAATGCTATTATAGCTTTCAAGGACCTTCTACAACCA